>NW_026267221.1:1121179-1126963 GCF_000697945.3 Frankliniella occidentalis
GCCGCTGCCGCTCTCCTCTCGACCAATCAGAGGCGAGCGGCCGCCGGCGGCGCCGCCGGCGGCCAGGATAGCCGACCGTCTATATTTCTGAGCGGCAGCGGCGACGGCAGCCAATCAGGAGTCAGAACGGCATCACGTGTGCTCGTATGACGTAGGCGCGTCGGAATGTTTTGTTTACATGTATTCCCCGCTCGCGCTCGCGCAAGGTGGTTGTGAGTAGAGTCCTGGTAAAGTTTAACTTCGAAATGGCCAAGAAAGAAATTGACATTAGACTTGCTCAAGCAGTTGAGAAGTATCCAATATTATGGGACTGTGGAGACGACCTGTACAAACGGACAGACTTAAAGCCAGAAGCCTGGACGAAAGTGGTGGAGCTGGTCGGACCACCGGCGACAGGTTAGTTTCCAAAGTCTTGTTCTTGTTTCGAGTTCTAACGTTCTTATGTAGTGCAATGTGAATGCTTATTCACGTATTTTTGTGTCTGAAAAGCCCCTGTGTAGCTTTAAAGTAATGTCGTATCACTAAATATTTGTATTTGCTGGCTCTATCTTTCCAGAGGAGTGGGCTGTTAAGAGGTGGAAATCAATGAAAGATACTTTCCATGATAATCACAGAAGAGTGAGAGAGTCAAAAAGGAGTGGCGTCAGTACTGATGAAATTGTAAAGCCAACGTGGTACCTGTACAAGTATTTGACGTATTTGATAAAAACCTGTGCGCAGGCAATATCATCCTCTAACTTAACCTGAACAAAGCACTCTGCAGCTGCTTGTTAACATGCACTACGACCAATCACTGCAGGTTTGTATTACAACTGAGAGTCACTTTCCACCTCAGTAATTAAATTGCTATGTTCATTGGTTTTAACAAAAATATTTATGTGTCTAATTACAGAGGTGGATTTATATACCTAGTGAATAAAAGAGACGAAGGCATTTTGTCTATCCCGCTGGAAGCGAATGAAAATGAGGAATGAAAAACGACCTGAATGAAAGTACAAGCTGTACTGTTAGTTTGGGGCCAATTTCTGCATCTTCAATGTTCAATTTGGGATCCATGGTTCCTAGCGCCCTGCCTCAGCTCGCAAGCACACCAAGTCCATATTCGTGCCTGAACAAAAGAAACGAGGAGCAGATGATGACGATGAACATTTTTTCAACAAAAAAGGTTCATCAAAGAAAAACAGTAATGTTTTAGAACAAAAGAAACAGAATCCTACATTAACAGACTTGATTTCATAATGACTACTGACTTAAAAGATAAATTAAATTTTTACATGCCTTATCCTAGTCTCAAAATCCCATGGTGCTTTCCATGACCCATAAGTTGTCATGGAACTGTTGTGGCTAGGAATAAGATTCGAATAATGGCACCCCTAGTCAGCTGGACAAGCGAACATCGCCGATCTGTCGGGCAGAGACGCGATCGGAACTGCAGTCCAGCTGACTAAGGGATTCACCCCGCCAGTTTAAGCCGCCCGGACGGAAGGGCAGCGGCCTGGCCGGGGGCAGGGGATGCCAGGCGCAGCAGTCGCCCCGTAGAGCTGGAAGTTGGAGGTTCGTGTGTGTTACTAGCGACTCGATAATACACGTGTTTAGACCATACTCCCAGTCAGCCATTATTCCCTGACAAACCCGTAAAACCCACTTTCACAACAACTGGTGCATCAGCCGGTGTCAGGATAATTGTTCCTGGGTAGTAATTTTGCAAAAATTCGCGAATTTCTGAAAAAAAAATTCGTGTGATCGTGTGCGCACCGCGTGGTGCCACATGTGTTTCTAAAATCTGTGATTGTGAACCATCCTTGCTAAATTTCAAGTCAAACGGTTAATTTTGATTTGATTCCTTTCTTTTTTTCCTTTTTCCTGTGTACTGGAATGGCAACCCAGTATTTTCCGAGCGGGCGGTGAGGCTACCGTCTGCTCACTGTTTCCTCTTCCTTGTTTCAATTTAAATGTAGTAAAAGTGGCGACACTTTTTTTTTTAACCTGTTTGCATAGAAGAAATTAGATTAATCCATTCTTTAATCTTGCTTAACCTATCTTACGGAGTTGGTGTGCCACTTACCTTGTTGTGTCAATGTTTGTTTGCTAATCCAATCGTATTTATTGTTGCAGATAAAAATATTCAAACTCTCTCATTTTCAAAAGATGCATTTGGTGCATATCGAAGGGGATATTCTCCGGTGCCCCGAAACAATGTCAATCGCACATTGCGTCTCTTTTGACGGAAAAATGGGGGCTGGGCTGGCGAAAACACTTCACCGCCAATTTAATCTTCGGGGCGATTTCCTGCTGGCTTCTCGAAGTGTAGGGGGAGTTGTGGCGTTGCGCCGTGGAGAGAGGTTCATTGTTAACTTAATCACTAAGGAACGGTTTTTCCATTTGCCAACAATCACAGATTTCGAAGAATCTCTTCCGAACGTTCGTAAATTTTTGATTTTTAATAACTTTAAAGAGTTAGCAATCCCGGAGCTAGGGAGTGGATTGGACAAATTGGATTACGATTTGGTCCTTCAGACTATACAACGTGTATTTAAATATGACCCTGTGACGATTTAGATGCATCACTTGGTCTAATAAACCGAACCTCCACTTCTTGCTGGGCGTCTTACAATGTAAATTTTATTTAATCTGTTCCAGGGGATGTGCATGACGAAATGGCTGTTATGAACATATGGATCTACGCTGTGGTGGTTGCATGGTTGATAACCATAGACCTACCATGTCAAAATGGCATTTTTCTGCCCGCGCCCCTTGTTGTGGCAGAAACAAAGGGGGTGCAGGTCAAATTGGCACCATCCAAAGTTGCTATGGGTACATTTAATCTCAAATTCCAAGTTAATCCACCGTCCATGGAGATCCAAATGAATAACACCCGTAAGAACTGTACTGCTAATCTCTCTGGAACCAGAACTCAAGTTTGTAAAGTCCTTCATAATATTGATATCATGTCCTTCAAAATTTTAAGGGAGTTGGAAACTTTTTTTGACAGAACGGAAAACATGGCCGATCTTGGTGTAAAACGAACTAGACGGTCACTCCTCCCAATTCTTGGAGAAGGTTTTGGATGGCTGTTTGGCATGAGCACTGACCGCGAATTAGACAGAACCATTAAAGGAATCAACCAAATTGGTCATAATTTAAAAGATTTAGCAAATTCGCACCAAACTCTAATTAATGCCACACAAACAAATTTTGGAATACTGCAACAGCACCAAAGTCAATTAGAAGCCAACATGGATCATTTTTCAAAAATCTATAACAGACTGGTCGTTGAAGTGGGAGACTTGGAAATACAATCTGAACTGCTCGCGGTTCAAATAGTTAGCACAAATACCTTGTTTACCAAAATCAACATTTTGCAGACACATCTTTTGGCTCTAAGATCAATCTATGATAAGTGTCAGGACCATCTGTTACCCAAAATTGTCATTGATGAACGTAGTTTGCGAGCAGCTTTGACGGGCCACCAAAAAGTTCTCGAGGAGAACGCCCTGAGATTTGTGTATGGTGTAGAATCTTTATCTGAATATTATGCATTGGAAACGGCAACGTGCACTCTTGTAAATAAGCAAGTCCTTGAAGTAACTTTAAGTTTACCGTTAACGGACGCAAGATCTGAATGGCGTGTTTTGGAGATTTTGCCGCTCAAATTCCTGCACTAGGGCAGCACTTGTAATATTGTAGACTCTCCTGTTAAAATTGCTTCCAATGGTGTCGAGATCCGCGACTTATCAATTGTAGAAAAATTCGGAGATTTGGATATTTTCATGTTACCTCGAGAAAATTCGCAATCCCAGATGTCCAATTGTGTACATAAACTGTTGAAACAAGCGAATGTCCAAGATATTGCAATTGCCTGTGAGTTAAGTTGTACTACAACGTACCATTCCACTGTTCAAAGACTTGGTAACGATAAATACTCTGTCCTTAATCCCGGATCCGATATAGCAGTTATATGTAATAACGTTGTCAAACACAAAATTCCTACAGTAGAAAATGGCCGAGTGGAGGTAATCCTCCCATGCCACTGTACTGTACAAGAAATGTCCGGTACACAGCTAACTCTAATTTCGACCGTACGAACATGTAACGCGAACCTAAATAAAAATAATACTTTGAAAGTAAATATGGATTGGGCGTCTGAGAACTTTGAGCCGTACGAACTATTCGCTAAAGCCAGATCCTTCGAAAACCTGAAGATTAAAAACTTGACCAGTGTACCAATAGCTTTAGTGAAAGTGGAAACGTTTGATGGCAAAGCCATTTCCTCCTGGCAAGGTCTACCCATTACATCAAGCGGATGGGTGGAAATATGCCTTTGGACAATATTTATTGTCTTATTGTTCGGACTATTGTATTTGTATTTGCGATTTAAATTGCCGTGGCTTGCAATCAACTGGTGCGTCAATGGACCAAAAATGGATGCACCTGAGACTTTCATGATGAATCGACGTCCGTCCATACGGCCTCGCCGCCGGAGTAATAGTGAACCTATTTATGCAGATGCGGGAAATTTGGTTTGAGAATTCTTGTTCATTGTTTTTTTTTTTTGTTTTTTGTAATTGTAATTGTAATTGAGAGAGAGAAACTACTTATTTTTGTATTTTTGTATTGTTGTATTGTTTAAGGTTTTAGATTAGGGCGTCCGATGGTGCACTGCGAGGCAGCCGTACCTCCGTATGACCCTCGCCGTATATCTGCACCACTATGTCCTGCGCCGGCACTACACCAACTGCGACGCCATGGTGTTTGTCTACTGCACGACTCCGAGGACGTCGTTCTTCGTCGTGCCGGGCCAACAGCAGCTGGTGGTCCATGCTTACATTAGGGGAAGACCAGTTAATGAAGAAGAGAAAGACCACTAGTAGTGGTACTAAGTAACTAGGTAGATGTACGCCAGACCACGTCTCGCGTAACAGGCTTCGCGATATCTCACGAAACACTTGTTAGGATGCGACGAGCCTGGCATACATCTACCTAGGCCTGCGGCGCTGACACCCGATTCGGGCCAAAGTCGTGAGTAAGCACTCGACCCCATAAGTCACAAATTTTGTTCTTCGGGATTTTATTTTTACGAGTTACTTTACTGGAGACGAACAAATATCTGATAAAAAACATAGAAATGTTTTGCGGTCATTTTCGTGTAGAAAACTCCCTCTGGTGTCTAAACGGTTAAAAATAGAGCCAAATGGGCGAAATTTTCGCCCAAAGGGCTCTACTTCGGTAAGTTACCCCCTAGGAAACAGTAAAGAAATATTTTCAAAAAAACTTTATTTTTGGGACCTGTGGTTTTTGATTTTTTTTTAAATCCAATTTTTGAGCTAGAATGCTCTTCTTCGAACTCGATCTGTCTTTTTATGACAGAAAACGACCCTGAAAATCCCAGGTCTCTAGCTCAATTCGTTCTCGAGTTATCGTGCGCACAGACAAACACACAGACACACAGACAGACAGACAGACAGACAGACGCGATACTTTTTGATCATCACTGGAGTAATAGGCTTCGCTAATCGCTCAGCCAATTAGAAGAAACGATTTGGAACGTCAAGAAGAAAATAAATAAACCAAAAGAGAAAGTTTAAGAAGAACAGTCAATACTAAAAAGAAGAATAAAATTATTACTAGGTAGATGTACGCCAGACCACGTCTCGCGTAACAGGCTTCGCGATATCTCACGAAACACTGTTGCGCTGCGACGCGCCTGGCATACATCTACCTAGGCCTGCGGCGCTGACACCCGAGTCGGGTATCGCAAATATGAACACAAAGATACGGGCCTCC
>NW_026267221.1:1129088-1130359 GCF_000697945.3 Frankliniella occidentalis
TCCGGCAGCTCCAAATCATCGTTGGCACCTGAAACACTGTTCTGGACTGTTGCGTTATTTTTCAATCAGCCACACCCAGCACTGAGGGTTGTACACTGCACAGCTGCGGCATCGCCAAGGCATCTGGAACCAAATAAATGAGTTAGTAGCCATACTTCCGGCACTCCCTTTCGGAAATTGAGTTAGTAGGCACACTTCCGGCACTCCCTTTCAGACTTTTGCGTTGTTTTTCGCTCAGCCACATCCAGCACTGAGGGTTGTGCACTGCACACCTGCGGCATCGCCAAGACATCTGGAACAAAAAAATATTGTGTTAATAGCCACACTACATCCACTCCCTACTGTTGCGCCATCTGTTGCTCTTCCACAACTACAACACACCTAGCATCGATTCCCACTCGCATCTGTTAAAATGGAGGATCAAAAACGTAGGCACAGTGATGAATCAGAGGATGAAACATTTGAAAACAAGAAAACCAAAATTAGTAGCTCTCCTGCAGATTCATAAACTGTTGGAGAAATGGCTTCTCAAAATTCTTCTCTAAACATTGACAGAAGTGCCACAGGTAATTCCGAAAATGAAGAACCACAAAAAAATTCACCTGGCCCGAGCTCTTCAGGAACTAAGCAGGCACTGACAACCGAGGCACCAGAAACAGATGATCTTTACGATGACATGTTTGCTGACGATTCAGCCAATGAGTCACTGATGTTGACAGCTTCGTTAGCAGAATTGAACATTCTTCCCATGGACGCATTAACAAAATCAAAACAAGAGTTGATTAAAGAACTTAAGGTTGCAAAAGACAAGTTAAAGGTGCAGTTTGCGAAACTTACGCAATTGGTAGACTCAAAAAAAAGGACACTTAAATCTCACGAAGAAGAGATGAAACTTACCAAAGAACTGCAAGCAATCCACACAACATGTGAAATTACAACAAAATGGGTCAACATCAAGCAAAAGAAACTGTACGACGTCTGTGACGAGATAACGGAATTTTATTACAATAACAGAGGGGGGGAAAAGGTCAAATGTGGGATAAAGACAGAGGGCGAATTCACAAACACCCTTCAGTGTGCTACAAAGGCTGATGACTTTGTCCTGAAAACACTTACAGAATGTGTGAAGCAGCTCCAAAACGCACAAAGGCAAACTCTTAAGTACATGAGTGGTGTGGACAAGTTGCTGGAATCCCTGGAAAAAACAATGTAAAATCAAAAATTCTCAGGTTGCATGCATGTTGTCGCAGAAATATTTTACTGCTGAACAT
>NW_026267221.1:1131403-1132838 GCF_000697945.3 Frankliniella occidentalis
CTTAGAAGACTCTGGACTTTCATTCCAAATACCCCTCTACCCGTTACCCTAAGGGGTAACTCATTACAGTAGAGTCCTTTGGGGGCGAAAATTTCGTCCGTTTGTCTCTATCTTTAATTATATAGGCGCCAGAGGGAGTTTCCTACAGGGTAATTCGTCAAAATAAAATCCCGAGGAACAAAATTTGAGGCCGAAGGGCTACTTTCGACTCGGCCTTTTGCCTGGCATGGGTGTCAGCGCCGCAGGCCTAGGTAAATGTATGCCTGGCGCGTCGCAGCGTAACAGTGTTTCGTGAGATATCGCGAAGCCTGTTACGCGAGACGTGGTCTGGCGTACCTATAATAGTCACTACCTGACTCGGGTGGCAGCGCCGCACACCAAGGTAGATGTATGCCAGGCGCGTCGCAGCGTAACAGTGTTTCGTGAGATATCGCGAAGCCTGGTACGCGAGGCGTGGTCTGGCGTACCTATAGCTAGTCACTACCTGACTCGCGTGTCAGCGCCGCAGGCCAAGGTAGATGTATGCCAGGCGCGTCGCAGCGTAACAGTTTTTCGTGAGATATCGTGGTCTGCCGTAAAAAAATTAGAGGAAATTTTCCCCTCCCCGCGTGGCAACGCTCCCTTGCCAGCTAGTATTCGGTAAATTCTACAGACTCAACTAGCCAGGAAATCCCCTGCCCACTGGTGGGAAAATTTACAAGCCAATGTGGTCGGGAAAGGAGTCTTTCCAACCCACCCAAGTAAATGTTCTACGCGGGCAGGTAAGGAGTCTTGCCTGACCCACCGTCTGAAAATTTCCTAGTGCGCACTTGTGAGGATGACTTTTGTGCCCACCACATGCAAATCTCCAGCCCAGGGCAAAGAAAGCGGCGTTGCCACACCACAGGAAAGAGAATTTCCTCCCCAATCACAGTCCTTGGAAGCAATATGCCTGATTTAGTCTTTGCTTTCGGGCCGACGGAAGGTGTGAAAGTCCGACGGTTTCCGATAGAAGTTTCAAAAATTTGAACATCGATCTCAACAAGAGACCATGTCTTAACAGCGACCAATGAGGTCGGTCACTAGTCACATGTGAAGTACGCGCATGGGCATACTGCTCGGAGGCGAGGGACGTACTGAACAAGTCGTCGTTGCGGGAACCGCCTGAGCGGGCGCGGACTCCTTTGAGGAATTCCTTGAGGAATTCTACGATGGAGAATCCCTGCACGCAGAAGTTGACTCAGCAATCAATGACCTAGAACAGTTTGAGGAGTCTCCCAAATATTCTTATGACCGCGAGGTGGGTAAAAAATTGGACCTGATCGTTCTATACCTTGGGTTTGAAGTCTGCCTAAGACTAGGTAGATGTACGCCAGACCACGTCTCGCGTAACAGGCTTCGCGATATCTCACGAAACACTGTTACGCTGCGACGCGCCTGGCATACATCTACCTAG
>NW_026267222.1:0-2604 GCF_000697945.3 Frankliniella occidentalis
CACACTCACACACATCGCTTCTGTTTCGTCCCTGGCAGAGGGACCCGCCGGCCACAAATGGTCACATCTGTTATAAGGTCAAGTGCTAAAATGAAACGCACAGGGCTCGGAGGCCCTATTAGGAGGCCGATGGCCGCCAGTTGTGTGGCTGAAGTCCTATCTGCCATGCACTTACAAGTGTGGAACTGGAAAAATCTTACTCTCATACCAGTACCGATGTTTTCCTTCGTACATGGCTACGTACGCAGAGTATTCTGACGAATTTGTTTGTTATTCAATTATTATTTTTTTTGTTGGCAAATTTCTGATGAAAACGTTTCCGAGCTTATAGAGGCTCTCTGACAAATATATCGTAAACTCACTAACGGCTTAAGGGTGCTCCCTCCATGGCCATTTTATTTAATAATGTCTTCAAATTTTATACACAATTTCATTTTAAAATGTGACACATGACGTACTTGCCAGAGACTACAGCACATCATTTTGTGAAAGTTTGAATGAGAACCACAAACAATAGAAAACTGTACACAACCACATACATGGGTTTGGTTTACTAAGCCGTTCATTTTTCGAGAAATCCCAACAAATGTTTAACCGTGTTGATAAATCGCTCGAGAGTGCGGCCAACAAGCGTTCACGCACAGACAGGAAGCGCTTTATATAAAATTCACGCCTTGTGTTGTTACTTATTTCGAAGGCTGGTTATACGCACTCCGGCGGAGACAAAACACGTTGCCTTTTAGCTCCGCCGCAGGGCCCGGAGGCTCGGCCCCGGCCCCGGCCCGCTTACAGCCCCGATATGAGCCTACGCGCCCGCCCCGGCGCCTACAGGCGCGCCTACAGGCCCGCCTACAGGCCCGCCTACGGGCCCGCTTACGCGCCCACCCCGCCCGTACGTCTGCTCTCCGGCGCGACAGCATAAACCTTAACGTGCTTACACCTCCCTACGCCGCGGCTCATCCCCAACAACATTTTTCATGCGTCTGGGCCGCGCGCCGTGCGCTCAATGGCCTTCCCCCTTTTACTGCGGGAAAACGCTTCGCTCAAAAACGAAGAGAGTGTGAGAAAAAAAAGAAACGCGCATGAGCCTTTGCTCTGGTCGGTGCCAAGGTGCCCCGTGAGTGTGGAGTATGGCAACGGGCAATATTTTTGGCGAGCCTTTGCCTTGGTCGGCCGTAGTAAAGCCCGAAAACAATCCTATACGCCGTATTTGCAATTCTCTAGCGTGACGCTGTGAAAGTCCCTGTGGGTGGCCAGCCTCCTGCGCGGGGACTCATACGGCAGGACTTAAAAAGCGCGCGCGTGAGACTCGCGTGCGGGTGCGGGTCGGGCAAAAACCGCTCATATACTGCCACAGAGTGCCGGCATGGCAGCAGCGCCCCTCCCAGCCTGTCCTGTCCGTGTGCATTATAAGGCCCTCCATGAAACTGTTATGAGCGGAGGAAACCATTATAACGTGCCTTGTTTTGTAGCTTCACTTTTTGCTTCTTGCCACGTGCGCGCGCACGCAAAAAAATGATTTGCTGGTTTAGCTAAAGTTTAGCTCTCAGAGCTAATTTGTTAGCTGGATTCGGGATAGCTAATAGTCTTAGCTTTTACAGCTAATACTCTTCGCTCGATGGGACATGGTCATTGCTATCGGAGGAAGTCGACCTTTTCCTGTGCCTGCATTGGTATATTAGCTCCAAGAGCTAATAGAGATTTTGCAGCACTTGCATGTATAATTTGTTGCTGTGGCCAGGACGTTATGTCGTTTCGGGCTAATAGCACGCTCTCCTCTGAGAGATAAAATGGGTCCTTGTAGGAGCAAAACTTGATTTATAGTCACGACTAATTCTTGGATTAGCTGGAGCGGCACTAATTTTAGCGTTCACAAGTGACTCTGTTATTTGTGGAGGAGAAGAGGCGGTGTCTAGATCGTCCCGCTTCTCAATGGAAGGTGAGCGCAATCCAAACTGACCGCCGACAGGGCGCGCGGTGGCCGAGCGGCCTGAGGCGTCGCTCAAGACGCGCCGGCTGGCCGGCTGGTCCGGGTTCGAGTCCCGCCCGCTTCTGTCGGCTTTCTCGATCGTCGTCACTACGGGGGCCATGGGGGACACTTCGCGCTAGACACAAATCAAAAAAATGTCGTCGAGATTTCATCATGCCTCTGTTAATAGGTTCGACACCTACCGGCTTCTTTTCGAATTTCCAGTCGACGTGAATTAGCTACGACAGTAAACCTCCATAGGCCATAATGGCGATTAAATGACAACCTGCCGCTGCCCACTTGTACTGGCTACCACAGCTAATATTATTAGCTGTCCCGTATCCAGCTAATAATATTAGCTCTCACAGCTAACTTTTTTTTTGCGTGCGCCCTTGCTCCCTCGCCGGATGGGGTGGGGCACGGGCCGGAGGGGATGGTGCGGCGGGCAGAGACTGCTGCGCTGCTGTCTCACTCCACTTAGAGCTCCGGCCGGCCGCCGCCGCCACCGCAGACCCGGCCGCCAATGTGTTTATAGCGGAGACTTCCCGCAGGGCCGCGGAGTCCTTTAAGGCGCCCCATTATCTCTCTCTCTCTCTCTCTCTCTCTCTCTCTCTCTCTCTCTCTCTCTCTCATCT
>NW_026267222.1:2654-6250 GCF_000697945.3 Frankliniella occidentalis
CCCTTGCCTCTCTCCCTACATCCTTCCTGCCTCTCTCGCTCCTCATCGCTTTCCTGCCTCTCTCGCTCCTCGCTCCTCCCGTCTATAGCTCAATCCGCCCTCAGACGCCTGATGGTCCAGATTAGGCCACACGTCTAATCAGCTGTTGCCCCCCATACAGTAGGCGCTTCAATATATACCAAGTAGTCTAAGCTATCAAAATTAAATTCTAATTGCTACAAAACATTTCATCTTTAGTTTTAAATGATGACCAAGCCTTCTCTGTGTTGGGGCATTGATTAAAACCAATGAACGACATAAATTCTAACAGTGCAGAAGCTGCCGCGTTAAGACACTGATCTAGCCTGCCAGGCTGATTAGCGGATGGAACAAGAAGTGACGTCGAATGGGCGGTTAGACATGGGCAGGTTCTACTGCATCCACACTACCTCCCCTCCCCCCCCCCTCTCTCTCTCTCTCTCCCTCTCTCTCTCCCTCTCTCTCTCCCTCTCTTTCTCTCCCCCCCCCCTTCTCCTCTCTCTCCCCCACACGTGCGCACACCACGTTCAACTGGTCCAGCGCCTAAATTGGCTTCCTGAGGAGCAGCAACATTCTGAGCTGGGAATCGGCCGCCGTCACCGCGTCGCCTCCGCCTCTCTTCGACTCTCCTTCGGCTGCAGCTACTCGGGCTGCTCGGCCTTGGCGGCGGAGCGCCCGGAGCCGAGCCTCATGACGCCGCACCGCCACATCTTCCGCGACGAGTCTCTTATCGGCCGCGGCCTGCCTCTCCATGTCCCCTCGGTCTGCGGGGAAAGTGCGCATGAGCCTCGGTCACTCGTTGTGACGGTCGTTCCGAGGCCAAAGAGCGGTGTAACTTGTAGCGAGCTGAGGCGGACGACCAGGATGACAAACTTGCTCGAAAATTGACAAGGTGGCATCCTTTCTTGGCTACCTGCCACCCCATGACTTACAGCCGGACCTCTTGATGACTTTTCGGTCGTAATGTTCGCTTGATTTAAGCTACGTGGAATTGAGGTGGTCACATGCACACACACACTGAGGGAACGAACGACTTAACGCCGCTCTTTTGCTCGTCCCGGAATAATTCTGCATCAGAAAATAGGGAATAAAACGAAACAACAGAGACTCCCGCCTACTTTTTAACATGGAGCCATAAAACGGCGGGCTTGATCACGTGATGAAGTAGTGCAGATTGACTGTAGATGTCAAGATGGAAGGATGGAAGGTTCGAGTCGAAGCGGCAGTACTCTAGTCTCCACGAAGCTTGGGCGTATTTTGTAGCTATCGAAGTAAGTAGGTGAAAAGAATGCTTTGCAATATTGCAAATAAATGCTCCGTAGACTGCAAATGGTTGTACATACCTGGCCGCATGTACACTCTATTTGCTTCATACATGTAGGTATTGAGCAAATAACGCATACCTGTACGTAACGCTTGGGGGTCTCCAACAAGTTTTTGCGACGAATTTTATTGCAAAAATTTAACAGTGCATCCAATTTGCCTCGTATGTGAGTACCGCGGCATTATGTAATTAGTATAGATGCTTTATAGCCGAATGAATAATCATTCAGTGATAGGCGCTCCTGCTGTCGATAAAGTCATCGCGAATCACGCCGTCGTCTCGGCGCGCGGAGGGATTAAGTGTGATTTGAGCAACGGGGGTGTACATGGCGGTAATTACTGAACCAGACACACGAGATGAGGCACCACGCTGGGAGCCGGCCCAGTGCCTCAGAGAAAAGGCTTTTAAAGCAGCTCTATATGCAACAGGAAGAAATAATCAAAAATTCAAAATGTATCCCAAAAAATATCAAAAAGGAGTCAGCTACACTATAGTGGAGCCAAAGTTCAAGTTCAAAAGTTCACCAATTTTATAGTCCAAATACAAACAAAAGGAACAACATTAATAAAATATAAAATGACAAAATTTTAAGTAGTTTCAGAAAACTGATACGGTGACACCCGAGTTTCCATCTTGGTTACCATCATCCTGTCAGTTGTGTGAAAATTACCTCCATCAAACCTTCTTTCAATATTGACTATCTCAACGAAATACTCGTTGAGATTTTCTTCAAATTACGAAACGAAATTCTCGTTGAGATTTTCTTCAAATTAACTATCTAGCTTTTTCTCTCTCGGTGTACTGGTACCCGGCACCAGCGGAGCGGCGTCGACGTCCAACGTTATAATTCGCAAAGGCGGTAGAGCATCAGTGAGCCATCCTCTAAAGTGAACAGAGGCCAGTCAAAATACACTTAAAGCTTGTCATCAAACAGAAAGCCACTGTACTGGCTCTTCTATCGGGCCCGCTTCGCCTCTTTGCCTGGTCGCCTCTCCGTTCGCATACTAATTAGTGCTACTCCAGGCTGTTTCCCGAGGGCTGGACGCTCCGAGCCCGGAGCCCGGTGAGCTCTTTTAATAGTTTTACCTCCAAGAGTGTGTGGCTGTGAGAGAGGCCGAATCAATAGCAATAATAACGTCATTTTGATTTATTTATTGTCTGTATATAAAAATTGTTCGTGAAGTAATTATGGTGCAGGAACTTCTGGGACTTGCGGCGCGTGGCTATCAGCAGAAACGCTCTGAATGCAGACGTCCCCATGTCCATCATAACGGGGAGACTCTCTCTCTCTCTCTCTCTCTCTCTCTCTCTCTCTCTCTCTCTCTCTCTCTCTCTCTCTCTAACACACACCTCAGTCCACGCCACGTGCAATTTCGCTAATCATGCGAACGTGGACACCGGTCTCTCCTACCGGCGCCTTCTGAAGTAACTGCGAGCAAGTCCACTATCGTGTTTCTTCCTTTTTGTTGTGTCTGCTAATAGCGGTAGTGGACCCCGGAAAGCAGCGGGCAGCCCGTCCAACTCACTCAGCGGCTCTGTTGGCAGTGGGTCCCGTCTACTTCACCATGCTTACATGTACCGGGTGTAACTGTGAATGCGCAGCAGTGTTGCGGGATTGCATACCTGCCAGGGCTGCAGGGGCCATGGCGCCTTACGGGCAAAGTGGATAGGCAAACCCGCAACACTGCTGCGCATTCACAGTTACACCTGGTACGCAGTGCTTTACTTTGAATTTAACGTAGTATGGCACGCTGTCTTTATTTTCTGCTGATATTCTACCGGATCCTGGCGTGCGGTCGGGCATGCCTACCGTCGCTCAGCATGGCTCCTTACGGGGGTGTATTTAGATTGTCTGATCTATTTTCTCCGACCTCGTCGATATCCTGAAATTTAGGAAGAATGCTCTGAAAACTCAACAGTGTACGTTGTATGCTAAAAATTCAGCGATCATTAATGATTGCTGCTATATCAGTGTACAATGGAGACAGTGCAGGCAGTAAAGGTGCGTCTTGGCACCTTCTGACTTTCCAGTGCACTTCCCCGCCTTTCCCGCACCCTTCCCCACCCCTCCCCCTCCTTTGCCATGCCATGCTCTGCGCGTCAGCAGCAGCGCCAATTACCTCGCATCAGGACCGGCGGGTAATGTAAAATGCCTGTCCTCGTCTCGGTGGCGCCGGCGCCTCCCTCAGCCCGGCACAACACACCCTTGCACTGCATTGCACTCACACACACACTCTCTCTCTCTCCCCCCCCC
>NW_026267222.1:6933-8032 GCF_000697945.3 Frankliniella occidentalis
TCGCCAGGTTGCAGCCACTCTGTCTCTCCGTCCCCTATTCCCGTTGCGCGGTGCAATGACCAAACTTCTGGAGTTGACGCCCGTCACGCCAAAAACTTTTTGACGGCAGCGGGAGCCGGAGCAGGCGGCAGAGTACGAGAAGTCCAGACAACACGTTGATTGTTTACTGTTTTGCCAACGACTGCCAGATGACGTCCATTTTCCGCCATTCTCTCTGCTTTGCGCCCTACCGCCCCCCCTCTCTCTCACACACACACACACACACACACACACACACACACACACACACCGCGCGCATTTTAAAGTGACAAAACATTGTGACTGCGTAAAACGGCGGTCTTGGGAAACAATTTGCAGTGGCAGCGTCATTCGTGTGAAATTAAGAAGCGCTCCGCAGTGGTGTGAGTGAATGACCCAATATTGTCCAGGTGGGAAGTATGCGACCATCATGAAGGTATTGAGTGAGGTGAAGAGAGAGAGAGGTCGATGTCCGGGGAACAAGCAAAGTGACGTCAGGTGTCTTCGGTAATTGGGGGACATCAGCCTCGTCACCACACAAATGTTCTGTCGGCTCGATTTCTGGACGTGTTTTTAGTTGTTCGCCGTTGTTGGAATCACGGCCGAAGAGACAGGCTCTTGAGCTTTGAACTTTGATGAGCTTTGGACTGCAAACCAAAGCATCATAGACACTAGAGCGTGGATTTCGTAAGGGTGCCTTATTCCTCGATGGGGACTTTTGTACTCACAGGCTTCGTAAATTCGAGATCAGCGGTCGAAGTGGCGGGCGGGGGGAGGGCCTGCAGTAATTGGACTGGACGGTTGTGGCAATGTGGCAGGACCACAAACTCAGGTACAGGTCAGGTATAGGGCCGAGGAAACGGCCTGGTATAGTCATCCGAGTCCAAGTCAAGTCAATTTGTGGGGGCGCTCCGCAGAGACGGATGGCACCGGGCTCTTGGCTTTTTTTCCCACGCGTCCACGTCACGTCCACCCCGCCATAACAACCACCCATATAGGAGTTGGCTTGCTTGGAACTGCCTCCTTGAACTTGCCAGCGCTTCGCTCCCACCCCACCACCTCGTCTCCTTGAATTACCGCC
>NW_026267222.1:8482-8797 GCF_000697945.3 Frankliniella occidentalis
CGGGGCGTGGCGGGGCGTGGCGGGGCGTTGCGGGGCGGGCGGTGGCACGGAGATGCCACCTGCCTGGAGGGAGTCCAGGGGGGCTGTCCGGTAGTAAAGACCTGATGGTGCGGTAGGGGGGAGCCAGGCGTGTACGCCGCCCTGGGGCGCTCCTTGAGATAAAGCAGGTCGCCGAGGGCACGAGGGGGCGGGGGACGAGGGGCACGCCTCTGGTTTTAGGATCCAACAAAAATGGATGGGGATGACCGCGCGCCGCACGAAAAGAGAGAGAGAAGAAAAAACAACGTTACAGTCGCGCGCTGTGCGTGCGGCGGG
>NW_026267222.1:16417-19536 GCF_000697945.3 Frankliniella occidentalis
GGCTTGTGAATGCGGGGGTGAGATTAGGGCGGGAGCTTAGTTGCACTGAACATGTAATTGAGGCACACGCTGCCGCTCTGCCGGGCCCGCTGCTATGCTGCGGGGGTCACGCGCGGCGCGCAGGTGAGGACCTCGGCGGGCACTTCGGTATGAGGAGGACGCGGCCCCCGGCCCGGCCCCTCGCAATCAGTAAGCCGCCGTGGACCGCCCCTCGGGTATAGGGCACTCCACACTCCGGCCAGACCTCCGGGTATACCCTTGCCCCTGCCGCCTGTGCAAAAGAAAAAAATTACTTTAAAAAAGGCGTTTTGCCGAGATTTCTAAAAATGTCCCTGCTGTAGCACCGCAATTCTTTGTGTTGTTGGGTCGCGAGGGTACAGTGATTGTACCAAAATCTGCTTCTAGGCCTTTCAAACGATCCTGTGAGCATTACTGACACACACATACCGCTGCAACTGCGGACACGGGCTATCGGGCTTGACCAGAGCCCTACGACGTGGAGTGTTGAACGCCCCCCCCCCCTGCCTCCCCCAAACACTCACCATGAGTGGATAAAAGCACAGTTGGCAGGCATCCATCCTGCCCCGGCTTGCACTCGCACGTTCACTCGCGGTTTGTGTCCGAGGCCCACACAGTGCGCGCACTCGTCACTTCTATAAAATAGGATCACCTCGTGCCCTCCCCCCTCCCATTTTTAGCCCGCCCTTCTGCTTTTAAAAAAGCATTAAAGCGGGCGTATGCAACCGCTCTCGTGTCTGTCTGTCTGTCTGTCCGTCGTCCGTGTAAGAGGAAGGAGATGAGCTAGAGGTCTACAAATTTCAGGGTATCTTAGGGCTCACTCCTGGACAACGAAACGCCTGGTGCAAATCCTGGCAACCACCCCTAAGGGGGTGAAATGGGGTAACAAAGAAATAGGGGTTGGTCCAAAAAGTAGGAAAAAATTTTTTTTATGGTCTCCTGGGGGGTAACTCGTGATAGTAGATTCATTGGGGCGAAAAATTTGTCCGTTTGACTCTGTCTTGCACCGTTTGGGCGCTAGAGTGCTTTTTTCGACGAAAATACGGCGAAAATGACCACGTTGCACATAAAGACGTACAAGGAGGCGTCCAATCGTAAAATGTCAGAGGAAGTACCCCCCCAAAACCACACATTCTGAATCAGGAATTATTCTCGGATTTGCCGTATCTTTCACTGTTTCGGCCCTAGAGGTGGATATATTATAAACAATGGAAAAAAGTCAAGTTTTAGGACTGTTTGACAAACAATATACAACCAAAAAAACTGCGCGGGTTCGTTTTTTTTTAAATTCTTAAGCAAAGCAGAAGGGTGGGGTGTAGTCACGGTGTTGCCCCGTTACAGTCTTTTGTCATGTCCAAGGAGCAAATTTCTAGGGCCGCAGGCCCCTCGCCGGACGCTTTAGTTTACTCAAATATATAATATATATAAGTGATTTACCGGTCACATTATTTATTTGATTATGCACTTCAGTAAATCGTGGGACTGAAATGGTCGGGCCGAAGGCCCAACCATCGCCGCCGGCAGGCCAAGCAGGCCCGGCCCCTGCCGAACGGAGTTGCCGGCGAAGCGAAGTGGAGCTGACAACTCCGTTTGGCGGAAGGGCGGGCCTGCTTGTTGTGTACACTTTCGTGTGCGTAAGTTACGCGACAGAGTTGTCATTCAGTGATTTGTCGAATGCCAATAGCGTATTGCCTATTTACCTATAGGTAAGTATTTTCGCTCCTACAACCATTCGCAGCGACAACTATCGCTGCGGCCTATTTTCCGGTAAACTAATAATCTATGGAAGTTTTCAGGTGTCCCCAGGGTGCCCATTCTGCAAATTAACGGGTGCTCAGCGCCCGCCAGACGCGGGGTAGGCCACCCCGCAGTACACGCATGCCCTGCAGGTGAGATGTTGCCTACCCATCAGGCGCTAGGCGAATGCAAGCTTGCATTAGCCTGAACTTGGCAGTTTCGCAATGGCGAATGGCGGTCGTACTTTTTGGACGATACTTTAGGGGGTTGACAGAACGGGGCGTACATTCTGTGAGGGCACCTTTGTGGCCAACTCAGACCTAAAAACTCAACTGGAGGATGGGGGGCGGATGGGGTCTCCCACAGAGCCCTATAGCGAGCGAGCGTCGAT
The DNA here is from genome assembly GCF_000697945.3 of Frankliniella occidentalis. Classification (NCBI taxonomy): domain Eukaryota; kingdom Metazoa; phylum Arthropoda; class Insecta; order Thysanoptera; family Thripidae; genus Frankliniella; species Frankliniella occidentalis. The sequence continues at coordinate 18,564 of NW_026267222.1, forward strand.
GCTCGTCGGGAAAAAGTGGTGTGAGGTAGGGTAGGTAGAGGTTCTGCAAAGTCTCTCGAGCTGGGAGTATCGACGGTCTACCGGCGCGCCGGGAGTCAGCTGACCTCTCGCGTCTCTCTCGCACTCGCCGCTGCTAGCATACGTCTGTCTCTGTCGCCCAAACGAGCGTCGCCCGCTCGCCAGGAGACGAGCCGAGCTGAGCCGAGCATCTCCGGAGAGGTGGCGCGGCGTGGACCGAGCGTCGACGGCTCGCTCGCTACAGGGCTCTGGTCTCCCACGCGCTACCGCTGACAGATATGCCCACCGGTGCACGATGCACCGGTGGACAAACGTGTGGTGCATTCCGCCTGGAAGTAGCCGAGCACCATCATTTGGTGGGTCCTGGGTCCGCGGTACGGCACCCGTTGCGTAGAGCGTGCTCGCGGGCGGGCGGCGCGGGGGGAAACATAATCACCATATACCTACGCAGTCCGGTTCCGCCCGGCTTCTTCTGGATAACTCACTTGAATATGCGAATTAATTAATAACGTCGCGGAAAGTCACCACCTCCTGTCGACACTGTGAGTCACGCCCGCCCGTCCCCGGCGCACGTGCCACTGCCGGGCGGGGCCGTGCGCGGCAACATTCCGCACGAAGGGATCAAAGATTTGAATCCTCCTCCGCCCACCGCGGTAACGCGCCGCCGTGTGCGGTTCGGCCCGCCCGGGGAAACCGTCGCCCCGACCCTCCTCGACGATCCTTCCTACGTCGTCTTTTCCCCCTCGCCTTTTGGGCGCATTTCTTCGCTAGACGATGAATAAATCCGCGGAAGAGTGAGAGAGAGAGCACGAGAGAGAGTGAGCAAGAGAGAGAGGGAGGGGGGGGAGAGGAAGTTTGACGGGAGTTCATGTGCAAGTTGATGGCGGAGCCCGCCTTCATCCCTCATCCAATTTAGTGTACTTTAGCGGTGGGGACGCCCAGCCCAGCCCAGCCC
>NW_026267222.1:19586-22213 GCF_000697945.3 Frankliniella occidentalis
CCCCCGCCACCCGGGTCCAGGCGGGCGGTGTCAGGCCAGTCCCACTGAGCCGCAGCCCCCTAAAATGTAGGAAATTCGCGATGCGCAAAGCCTCCTCCTGAACGTCTCTGCCGCCCCACCGTTGCGCCCGTCCCTGCCGTCAGCCGGGCTGCGCATGCGCTGCCCGCGGCAGATTCCGCAAGTCCCCGTCCAAACCCCCTTCCCGTTGCACGTCCCGTCTTTATCGCCCCAGCTGTAATCCGCCGGCCGCCGAAGGCAGCCGAGGACGCCCCAGTGTAGAAACGCCACCTCACTGTCGACGGGGGAGGTTCGCGCAGGTGTACGACAACCACCGCGAAGACCGGCGGCAGGCGGCTAGGCTACGCCTGCACGGCCACCCAGACACACCGGGTATCACTCGGACTCACTCACCGTAGTCTTTCTCGGCGCGAAGGCGGGCTTGGTGGTGGCCTGCGACGAGGTCGTCGAGACGGAGAGAGAGAGAGGGGGGGAGATATCGAGAGAAAGAGAGGAGGTACTAGGGCCGAGCGCGCCGAGCGTCTCGTCAGCTCAGCTGGTGACTGTCAACTGCGGCCAGCTGCCCACATGTACCGCCTTCTGCCCACCACGCACGCCGCGGTGTGGCGCCCATCCCCCCCTCCCCCAGTCAGCGTGACGAGGAGAAGGGAGAAGTGGAGCGATCTGATTCAGGAGACGGAGCGAAGATGCGCAGGGCGGGGAGAAGGGATGTGATAGGAGAGGAGGGGTTGGCGGCGAAAATAAGAGAGGCAAATCGATCGTAGCGGAGTTCGCCATATCGGCGCGGGCGCACCGAGTATCTGCCCCCCACTTGTAGAGCAAATCGACAACTTTTCACAGTTCGATTTACTTAAGAGGGCCAGGCCACAACAGATTCGAGGTTTTTCGGTCCAGCGGGTGCGCCCTAATTACCCCCACCACCAGAGCACACGACCAGAAACGAGAAAGCCGATATGCAAATCCTGGCTTCAGGTCAGGAACCTGCGTCCTGACCACGGTCCTGAAATGTTGGCATCTAACGTAAGTGGCTTCCCGAAAACTGGACTCGTTCGAACTAGTCACGGAGAGGGTGTGGGGGTGAGCCCCCGTGTTTCGTTCCAAGAGACTTGTAGGTAGACATGTCGGTCAGAGAGAAATTCGACGCTAAAAATCTCATGAAAGCTGGGGAAATGTCAAGACCTGCGTCAGACACACGGCAACCACGTGCGGGACACGTGGGTGCGGAGAAGGGGGGGGGGTCACTGTACAGATGAGGTACTAACCGACACCGAACCGGGACCGGTGGGGCCTAACGCTAGCGGCCGGCGTCACCTGTCGTTTGTGGGAAAGGTCAGATGTCAGTCGAGATGAAGTAAACCCCGCAGTCGCGAGCGCAGGCGCCGTCGCCGGCCCGCCGCCCATCGCTCACAGCGGGCGCGTGTTGCGTTAGCCTTGCGACGACGAAAATATGACGTTCGATGGCGAGAAATAAAGACGGACGCAATGCTCCTTCCCCGATCCAGCATTTCCAACGCCGTGAGCGCGTGTGCGCGTCGTACAGTGAACTTGTGTGAGAGAGCGGCTGGGTGTACGTGACGTGGGAGTTGCCGTGTTCGGGGTAGTACTACCGGGCTGATAAGCGCACCGCACGTGCCATTGTTATGACGAAGCCCCCCAAACAATCAGAACAAGACTCGCCACACTCACCTCAACTTACTCCCCTATCTTTTCGGCCTCCAATCTCACCTCCTGCAACATGTCCGGCTCCAAATCCTCCAAGTTCAACTTCAACGATGCCCTCTTCTTCGCCGAGGTCTACAACAGAGAGTTTCTCACGCGACTGCACTGGTTCGAGAAGAACTACAAGCGGGTGTACGAGGGCAAGCCGGCCGAGTCCGTGCCGAGGAAGGCCGCGGTGCTCTACGACGAGCTGGTCCGGCGGCGCCTGCACGACCAGAAGCACGCCCCTCGCTTCGTGGTCCGGCACTCGCTGCCGCCGATACCCAAACCAGACAACAGCGTCGAGCTGCTCCCGCCCATGAGACCCGTGTCGGAGTCCGAACGAGCGCAGCTCAAGGGTAACGAACGAGTTGACGAATGCTACACTGCACTGCACACACGACCAAAGTACCCTGACGACCCACGATGCTCTCCGTGTACCCAGAGGGCTCGGAGGCCTTCCTCAAGGCGCGCTACCGCGCCAGCCCCGACGAGCGCTACTACTACCCCCTGACGAGCAGCTGGGACTACGGCTGGCTGGTAGAGCACATGCCCCTGACTTCGGTCGATATGAAGATCCACGCACGCAAAAACATCATCAAGGAGACTTTCCTGAGGCGAAACGGAGTGCATCCCGAGCTGTCCCACTATCGACACACGACTAGTCACAACAGGGACTTCCCCTTCATCTGAATTCCGCCATATTAAAGGAATAATTCATTTTGGAAGAGCACTTACAGCTAACAGTTTACTCGGATATGCCTCAGAAGTAAAACAAAAAAGTAAGGGGGGCACCACAATAAAAATGTAAAACAATGGTATGAGACACATTAATTTATTTTCCTTGGCATTGATCACTTATCTCTTATCTTTTAAAAATATACGCGTTCTTAGAGCAATTACAGAAATAT
>NW_026267222.1:22263-23898 GCF_000697945.3 Frankliniella occidentalis
GCCCCGCCCCGCCCCGCCACCGCCACCTCAGCCACATCGCCACGCCGCAAACCCGCCGCATCCCGCAGCACGCCCTAAGGACCGCACCCGGGCCCGGGCCCAGCGCAGGGTGTGTACCCGGAGGTTCACCGGTTTGCGTGTACGACGGACATGAGAGGAGAGAGGGCAAGGGGGAGGGGTCTGGGACCCCTGCCCTGCCCACGTGCCTGTCCGGTATAGAGAGATGCTCAGAGTAAACCAATACTGCCTCCGCTCTCCGTCTGCACCACCCGACGCCACCTCGCCCAAGTTGCTTCCCTACAGAACGCTTCTGCGCCCGTTTTCCCCAACGAAAATTTAGCCGCCACCACCTTTTCCTATGCTCGGCCTGTTCCCCCCCCCCCCAAAAAAAAAAAAAAAATCCTTCTCTGCGAGTCGGTCACGTGTCGCAGCGCGGCGCAGCCAAGCCCACCGCCACCTTCCAGATGACTTGAGTGGACACGTCCCGGGAAGAGCACGTTGCCTCGATTAGTCGTCGCGCCGTCCACCTTGTCGTCCTTCTCCTCCTCCTTCTCCTTCTCCTCCTCCTTCTCCTTCTTCTCTTCCTTCTCCTTCTCCTCCTCCTCCCCACAAACCTCTTCGCTCTTAATCCTGCTGCAACGGACGAAATTCATCTGTTAGCCATGGGTAAATGTATTTCGCCTCTGCACTTCTTGAGCTCTCACACGACCCTGGGACGCACACACATTAGTCCATGAATGAGAGTTTTCTGTCTGTCTCCATTTGTTGTGACGAGAAAGGTTAAAAAAACGATTATGATCATTTTTTAGACCCGTAGTTTGGAACGAATCTCGGGGTGTACTACGCCTCTTTCCTTCAAGGTGCCCCCACCCACAATGTGCCTCGACCCACGGTGACGCGAGCGAACGTTGGGCTTGGGCGTCCAAGCGCTGGGCGTCAAACGTTCTCTCGCCGGAAGGCCCCGCACTCAGGCGCTGGGCGGGCCGCCGTCTTCACGCAGCTGCTTGGCGGGTTGGCCTACCCGGCGCGTAGCAGGCGCTATCGTTGGAGCGTCGCGTCGCGTATATTCACCCATGCCGACTCAAGTCGCGCCCGTATCGCGTGTGTGTGGTGACGCAGCGTCGGTGTCGCGAGCGCAGCTTACCTTCCTCTCCCCCTGCGTCATCGCCAGCATCGACGAAAATGCTGAGTTCTCGGAAAACAACGCGCACTCCGTTTGCCCCGTTTTGTTGAAGCAAAAAGCAATGTGCTGCTAATGGAGATGATGCTACCGGCGGCGCCAGGGCACACATAGGGGCTGTCAAAATAAGATACGGTTTGGCCGACCGACCGACCGACCGACCGACCGACCGACCGACCGTCAACCTCGGAACGACCAGGACGACTGAAATATCGTGTTCGGGGATTTTCTCGCACGCTGAGTCCAAATCTGGAAGTGCCGATGTCGTCCTGGTTCCCTTCCCTGGGACGTCATTGGGGACCTCCCGAGCACGCCGATGACACTCCCACGACAAATACGATTCGGCTCCAAACGTCGTGTACACACGGTCTGGTGCATATTTCTTGAAAGTCGCCAAATATAATTATTATTAATAGCAAATCGCCCATAATAGTTTCTTATCCTGATCATTTCAC
>NW_026267222.1:23948-27960 GCF_000697945.3 Frankliniella occidentalis
ACCTCTTGGCAGAATCTACACTAGGCTTTCCCTGCGTCCTCTTTCAAAGTCACAGTTCTATTAAAAACAATCTGAAACATACACAAGTAAATTAAACTCATGCAGAAATAAATCAGAGACAAATTTAAAAAAAAGTGTTGTGTTAGACATAATTTTGCATACCTGGGATGAGGTAGAGTCTGGGTCAACTGAGAAGAAGCCAATTCTTTCAAATTGGAATTTATCATACACTTTGGCTTTAGCCAGGGACACATCTCCAAGAGCCTGCATGATTCTCAAGGAGTCTACATTACAGTCAGATAAAAATCCGTTAGGTACTTCTTTTGGATCTTCTGGGTTCTTATGGTTGAACCTAATAATGAGAAGTATAATATTCCATGAATAAAACTTTAAAATTTTGTGAACAGAACAACATTCAGTAGGAGAAACAAACACTCACAGTCGCTCATAGAGTCGAACCTCAATATTAATGGGGTTGGACACCCAATGAATGAAGGCCTTGGGTTTGTTGCTAGTTTCAGCAGGAGCACATGTTGCCCTGAGTTCCATAACGTCACCACAACGCCCGCGCAGCACTTCTGTCACACTGATGACGTACCCTGAGTGGCGCAGTCCAACAGGCTGGTCAGGAGCCAACCTTTTGTAGCCTTTCTCAAGTACCTGCCAAAATATATTTCAAAATAAACTGCATACTATATGAATCACAGCATGATGGAGCTACTAGTATTCTATTTTGCCCACCTCTTTGAAGTCATCGTGTTCAATAAATATTTCTGGCCCAAAAGGAATGGTATGCTTTTTGGAATCAGGATCTGCAGGATAATCAGGAACATCAACTTGCATACTTCCAGGGTGGTTTGTGATGATAATTCTTAGAGGGTCTAACACAGCCATGGCTCTAAATGCAATGAAAAAAAAAATCAGTTATGAATTAGAGTAAGTATACTAAAAAAAAGTCAGAGATTCACCAATTAAAAAAACAACAACACAGGTGTGTGTTATTAAATGTTTGTATACCGTGGAGCTGTGACATTCAGAACATCACGAACACATGCTTCAAGCATGTGAGGATCAACAACCACTAAACTGCCAGTCAAACCCATCTGAGCACAGAAATTATTGATTGCGTCCTTGGGGAAACCTCTACGACGCAGAGCAGTGAGTGTAAAGAGACGGGGATCATCCCAGTCTGAAAGCATGAAAACATGTGTTATGGGTAAAGCTTGTAATATTTTAAAAGCAAACATGTCACTGTATTTGACTTACCAGCAACAATTCCTTCAGTAATCAATTTTGCAATTTTTCTTTTGGAAACTACAGTGTAATTCACATTTAACCGGCCATACTCCCACTGTACAGGACAGTATATATCTAAGGCATTGCAAAGCCAATAATAAGAGGACCGCCTGAAACAAAAATACTGGACCGTTACAAGGCAAATAAAAAAGGCATATTAGGCAGGTAAATGAAACACCTTTCATACCTATTCTGGAACTCCTTTGTACACAGAGAATGAGTGATGTCTTCAATTGAATCACAAAGGCAATGAGTATAATCATATGTAGGATAAATACACCATTTATCTCCAGTGCGATGGTGGGGCACATATTTGATGCGATAAGCAACAGGATCCTGTTTGCCCTCTTCAAGTGTCACTTTCAGGCGGAGGGTGGCTTCTCCTTCTTCTAGTTTTCCATTTTTCATGTCCTACAATATTATATTCTCTTATAATCTGAATTAAAAACTATTAAGTAGACTAATATAATATGAAAGACTGACTTGAAAAAGTTGTAAGCTTTCAGCAATTGGACGGTCTCGCCATGGTGAGAGAGGTGCGTCAATACCCTTGACTTCTTCTGCTGTTTGATGACACACATATGCTTTATCCTCCTTGATAAGCTGGATAGCCCAAAGATAAAGCTGTTCAAAGTTATCAGAGGAGTGTGTAATTTTGGTTGGCTTGTAGCCTGGAAGACAAAAGAGACAAAAGACGGCATGGAGACAATAGATAGTTACAAATAGGTAGTCTACTCTCACATGATAAGCATGATAAGCACATGATACCTAATTCATCAAAGCCACCAACTTAAACATTTATTACGATCTATCACACATACCTAGCCATTCAACCATGTTTTTGATACCAGTGAAAAATTTCTCTTCTTCTTTTTCAGGATTTGTGTCGTCATAACGTAGGTTACATTCACCACCCCGTGAAATAGCATAACCAAAATTAATATTGATGGCCTTTGCATGACCAATGTGTAAAATACCATTAGGTTCTGGTGGAAATCTTGTAATAACCTTACGTGTGAACATGGAAAGAAACAATCCAATTCATAAAATTACAATTACAAAACTTGACAATAACATTAGTTAAATACAAGAGATAAAGGCTTACCTTGCCACCAGTCCGCTTCAAGTGTTCTTTAAGACGTTGCATGGTGTTGGGAGTTACAACATATCCATCAGTTTTGAAATTTTCTCCTGGTTTGTGGAAATTTACTTTTCCTAATAACTCCACCATTGTAACAGGACCAGATGAGGCTAAAATGTAGATCAGAAAATTAAAATTGGCATACCAATAGATTTGAGTCAAAAACTCTATTTAATACTTACTGACTGTTTTGTCATCCTTGGCACTTGTGTCCTTTGAACTTGATTTTGAGTCTTTTGGAGCCTTTGATTTTTTTTCAGTTTTGTTTGTTGGTGCTGGTGCCAGATCTGCTTCAGTTTTAGGTCCAAGTAAGTTCATCACCTAAAATTTGAGGGTGGAGGAGGAGTTACAACTTAAATAAAACATCCAATAAATTTGTCTTTGGGTTTTAGATTTTTAAAATATACCATAAGATCCATTTCATTTTTCACAGCTTTTCCATCAGCCCATTTTAACTCATTTCTGACTGCCTGCATGAGAGGAAAATAATTAAACCTGTACCTGTTGGCGACAAAAAATTATAAATTAATTTTTATAAATTCTTGCATCGTCACAGATAATTTAAATACAAAACCTATAACTTAAGGCCATCTGAGAATACCTCTTCTCAAGTAGCTCCTGCTTTGACAAGTTAATTTGCTTTTCAACAGCACGTTCAATGTCCTCAGCAGTAATTTTGACACCAACACCACATGCTGACTCAAATTCAGCTGTGTTAAAAGTGCCCTGAAGATGAGACATCAAGTAATCCAGAGCAGCTGAAAAAATAATGCTGTTTTGTTTTCAATTGACAAGGGGTTTAAAGCTCATCAGAAAAGCATATTACACTTGAGCTATTGCTACTGATGCTCTACATCTTCCTTACCATCTACTCTAAGTGTAGAATCAAGCTTCCCTTGTGAAATATATTTGGCAACCAAAGGGAAATACTGTGCTGCCTGAGGTTTAGCTTTTGATGCGAGGTGGTAGAGTAGAGTTCCGACACCATTGTCTTTCCAAGCTGTAAAGTCGCTTTCAGTTTTACCCTAGAATAAAAAATGCAATGTGCACAGGACAATATTAAAAACAAAAGTGAAATGTGGAAGCAACCAGAATTCAACGAGTAAGTTACAGACAGCAAGCAATGCACTCATCAGCAGAAGTGACATATGTGATACACATAGTGATGCAATATAGCTGGTTATTGGTCCTTGAGTAATGACAATGAGCAATATAGTAAACCGTTTCACAGAGAAACACAAACCGTACTGAGACTAATATAACACAGAAGTTTTTACTCAGTAAATCAAGGGGAAAACCCGGCATCTTGAATGGTTATGAAGGTTATACATACCGCAGCTATAGCTTCTTTCAGGTAATTTTTCAAGACTACATTTTTTAACGTTTCTTTCGCTTTCTGTTCACTTAAACCAAGCGATACAAATAACTGGACATCTGTTTCATTGTCCGTCATTTCAAAGACCTAACGGATTAATCCAGAGTGCGATAAAGACGGTGTGTGCAGAAAGGATTTGCCACCGCACCGAACACTTGTTCCAAATGCTGACCAATTTTCCATACTGCTCTCGCCCCCCC
>NW_026267222.1:28010-31270 GCF_000697945.3 Frankliniella occidentalis
CACGCCGCGGTGTGGCGCCCATCCCCCCCTCCCCCCGCGCGGCGTCTTCGGCCTGTCATCGCATAAGGCGTTATCTCGGAGTGAAAGTAGCAGTCGACCACGGGGAGTGATGGAAGGCAAGGGGGAGGTGGGTGTGGGGAGAGGTGGCGAGAAGGTGGCCCAGTTGTACAACACGTTTATAACGAAAACGTTTTACGTCCAAACGATCAATAATAAAGTAACCGCGGGGGCATCACGCCCAAAACCGTTCAGATCTCCTTCTCCAAGCGCCGCGCCGTGTGCGGTGGGGGCAATTTGAAAATATGCAAGTCGCCCGCCCCTGTATCTAGACAAAAAGTGCGCCATATCCTCCCCACTGAGCAGACCCTGGATTGGCCGTCTTGTGGATTGGGGAATGCCCGTCCTCGCATCGCCAACCAGTCCGTGAGTCATTCCCTGCCCGCGTGCCCACCCCGCCCCACTCAGCCTCGCCCCGCCGGACCGGAGGGCAGATTTGCTTTTATTTCTCACGCGGCCGACCTCGAGGATGGTCGCCGCGATGACCTGACCGCGAAGCGGTACTGCGCGTCGGGTAATTAGGTCCCCGCCAGTCTGGTGCAGTGAGCCTCGAGAGGGGGAGGGGAGAGGGGGACCCTGTCCATCACTCTCACTCACTATCGTCAGCCTCACTCCTTCTCTCTCCCACACAACAGCCCTGGACTATCGACACCCCGTCTATCAGTCCCGCTCGCCATACCCCGTCGGCAGTTCCTCCCTCTGCCCGCCCTGGACCTGGACTACGACGACACTATACTTGCCGCTACGCAGCGACAAACCCGGATCGACGAGAAGGAGTGACCATTGAGGCGGGCATGGGGGAGGGGGGGGGGAGTGGAAAACTTTCCGGGCGATGAAAAAAGAGAAGAGCCGTCACTTAAGATAAAAGTAACAAAACAAAGCTGCAATATGAATAAATATAAGATGTGTTGGTCAAGAAAATTTTCCTTTAGAGACGCGCGAGTCGTGCAGCTCTTTCACTCCATTTGAAAGACACGTTCTGAACGAAAGTACACGTCCAACGAGAACGGGAAGGCGCTTTCCCGAGGAGGCAGAGGGATACAATAAAAGTTTTTCACTATTCCTCGATAAAGGTCTTCCTTCTTCTAGTGTTATCGTCCAGCCAAAAGCGTTACCACACTAGGTGAGGGGGAGTGAGAGGGCGAGAGATAGAGAATGAGACTTTTCCGACCGACAATTTATTAGCGATTAATTTCAGTCAAAACGTTAATTTTATTTATAGTCAGCCATGTACAAATTTCGGGTAATTTTAATGCTCTTTCCGTTACAGTTGGTTTTGTGCATCGAGTCCCCTAGGCTACCTTTTTTGGGCGCGCCTGGAACCGGGAGTTTTTCTGATCAAAGCGAGCTAAGTAGACAATCTAGCGAACGAAAGTGATGGTGATCAACAGTGAACGCACCATCATAAGCACAAGCACTAGAGTTACCCGTTCGATTACCGCGGCCGTTCGTCCACTCTATCCTTCACCGTAAAAAAAATGATCTCAGGTCAGCAGCACTGACCTGGTTCTCTCCAAGTCAAGGAAGGCGAAGGCAGATACTCACCCCGTGCCCAGGGGCTGCTGCTGCGGACCAACAACCATGCTGCGGACTGCAGGGCCGGTCGGCTGTGTGCTCGTCTGAACTGTAACAAGGAAAACAAAAGCGTGAGGTCGGGCCTGAGAGTGTACAGCAAACTTTGTAGCAGTTTGGGTTGCGGTGAGATAAGGAGCCAGCCGGTCACCGAGACGACAAACGGGAACGGGAATCCACGCGCCGGTAGGAAGGGTGGGGGGTATGGGTGTACCAATTTTTAATAAGTACTGCTAAAAACTTCTTTGAGCTTTTAAGGAGCTTTAAGACGATCCCCCGCTGCACTCTTGCACCTCTTCTCTGCTAGGATGCTTTCTCTCTCTAACAGCAGTCTGATCTGCCCTTCTGGCTGAGGCGGGACTGTCTCCAAGCTGTTCGGACGGACTGGTATGCAAATGCACCACAACGACAACCACCTTCTCTGACACTCTGGCTCTCACTACGGAGTATCAGGGAGCGATGGGCAGAGAGAACGCCTTTAGGGCGGTAGTTCTCGACAAAGTAGCCGGTAGACCTCCTGTTTGACCGGTCCACATTGTACCTAAATGACTTGTGCCAAGAATAGACCCCCAGCCTGCTCTCCCTCTCGCGATTCACACAGAATAAATTAACACATAATTTCTCGACGGTATTACATTTGTAGACACAAGACACTTGCGGTACATTAGCCGTTTGGCGAACCTGCCAAGCCCAAGCGAGCTCTTATAGCGCCTTATGGGTAGGCAACATCATGCCTGCTGCGCATGCGTGAACTGCGGGGTGGCCTACCCTGAGTCTCGCAGGCGCCAAGCTCCTGTAACTTTGTCAAATTAATCTGAGAAAAACTGACGTACTTTTTGGACGATCACTTTGCATTTAGGTATCAAAAACCCCGCAACCTGACCCCTTGCCGTTGGCATTACTCTTCGAATGATAAACTTTGACACTCTCTTAGTAGTCAAAAAGTCCATACCGTGTGTAGATGGATTTGCCTATACGTACGGAAGTACATGGCACTTTTCATCCATCTTATAAAAAATCCATGATCAAAATTGAAAAGGGGAAAGGTGCCGACGGGCTGGTAGAGCACAAGAAGGCCGTTTTGGTGGGGTTCCTCTTAACTTCCTTCCATTTGGGGTGATTCCAGGTGCAGCAGGCGTCTCGCATAACAGGAGGATGGAATTTCTGAATGGAACCGGCGGGGTGGGAGTGGCGGGTGGCCGCGTGCGTTTGTTTTGGTTTAAGAGGAGGGGGAAGGGGCGTGGAGGGGACGAACAGGCATCGCCACGCACAAAGCGTCGCCGTCTTGTGCTGCTCCACCTCCTGGTCGGTCTGACGACACCGGGCAGGCTCGGGAATCAGAATGGCGAGCATCATGCTTGGCTGATGTAACCGAGGCGGCGGAGGGTGGAACGTGCAAAGTCAGCGACCTGACCTCGCCTAGGAAAACTGGAGTCAGAGCCAGTAAGTCGCTTCGAGATCTCCCCTGCTGGGAGCACTTCCCGCCCTGCCGGATGGGGTCACTTTGGTGGGGTGCGAATCGCACAGGGTCCCTCCGGAGGGCGTGGGTCGAGTGCATGCTCGCACGACGGCTAGGTGGGGCTGGAGTCCTGCTGGAAGCTCGATGCCCTGAAAGAAGGCCCCCCAACCCC
>NW_026267222.1:31320-32435 GCF_000697945.3 Frankliniella occidentalis
GGTTCCCTGGTTCAGCCCTGTCCATTCGACTACTTTTCCGTCAAAATCCGGACCCATCAATTTTCGCTAAAAATGGGAAGGCTATAGCCTTTGTAAATTTGGCCAAAAATGAAAAAAAGAAAAATAGCTGGAAATGGCCGAGATTGGTTTGACAGCATCCTCTTTCAATCTCCCCGTCGTAATATTAAGCCGTCGGGCCATTTCAAGTGAGTTACGCCTGTTTTTGTTGGACCGGCTCGCCTGCTAGGTAGGCAGCCCGTTGTACGCTGCCCTCCAGATTCAAAAGACCATCCCTTAAAACTCAAGTTTCTGTGGACAGGGGTGGTTTCTGGCGGAACCAAAAGTAGTTTTGTGGTCCCCTGGTTCACCCCTGTCGATTCGACTACTTTTCCGACAAATACGGACCCACCCATTTTCGCTAAAAAACACAAAGGCTATAGCCTTTGTAAATTTGGCCAAAAATGAAAAAAATAAAAATAGCTGGAAATGATTGGAATTGGTCTAGGAGAGTCGACTTTGACCACCTCTGTCGAAATTGCATGCTTCCTGCCTCTTTTGCATCCTGTTTCTTCGACTATAAAATTGCGTCTTTGGTTTGTTGCAGGAAGATTATCGGCCTGGAGGTGCACCTGACTTGGACATTAGCAAAGCAGCCTATGTGTCACCTGCTGTATGCTGAGTTGGAGTTGGAGCACACAGGAGGAGGAATCGCTCCTTTTCCCATGATTGCAGGAATGAATCAATCTGGTAAGTTCTTACTTTCAATGTGATGTTAACATAAATTACCAGTACATTTATGGTAGTCATGTTTGGTAAAAGTTTATTTTCGTATTGTTCCTATTTGGGGGTTACTTGTCATTTCTTTACTGCTTATTCTCATTCCATATTTACGGCTTATTACTTGAGCCTAAAATATATAGTCGTGTTTTTATTTTAGTGCGGAACTGGAGGCAAATCATGAGTAAACTTTGACAGTAATGCTGCTATTTATTTCATTTGTATGATACAGTCGTAGTAAAATAGGAAGTGATGCTGCTGCTTCTCCAAAGGGATGTGCCTGGGCCTGGACTTGATGCTTACCACCTGTAACATAGAAAGTTCATTCGATGAGTTGG
>NW_026267222.1:36010-45739 GCF_000697945.3 Frankliniella occidentalis
AAGTGACAATAGTGAAATGATCAGGATAAGAAACTATTATGGGCGATTTGCTATTAATAATAATTATATTTGGCGACTTTCAAGAAATATGCACCAGACCGTGTGTACACGACGTTTGGAGCCGAATCGTATTTGTCGTGGGAGTGTCATCGGCGTGCTCGGGAGGTCCCCAATGACGTCCCAGGGAAGGGAACCAGGACGACATCGGCACTTCCAGATTTGGACTCAGCGTGCGAGAAAATCCCCGAACACGATATTTCAGTAGTCCTGGTCGTTCCGAGGTTGACGGTCGGTCGGTCGGTCGGTCGGTCGGCCAAACCGTATCTTATTTTGACAGCCCCATAGCGGTGGAGGAAGTGGAGGGGACAACTCCGGCGGGAATCTCGGAATAATCAAGTAAAGATGCAAGCGCTGTTGCTCTCCTCGCCGATTGTGTCAGAGCAGTCAGAGCCAAACAGGCACGACCTGCAACGGGCGATATCCCTCGTGCTGGAGAGACACCTCGGGTCCCTCTCTCCTCTTTAAGGGGTATTGACGGCAGCCGACAGTCATTCACCATGGTAGGAATGTACAAGTACTCGACTGACATGTACCTGATCTAGTCTAGGGGAGTCGAGGACTGGATATTTTGTAAGGGTAACTAACAGGATGGTTGAGGAGCAAGTGAAAGACAGTTTAATTTATAGACAAAACTTTATTAGAAAGAACGTTGCGATCATTCTGTTAATAAAGGTATGTCACACATGGACAGAATTAAATTTATCCAATGGCACAATGTCCATTCATAAGTGACCTCTTTGAAAATAAAATATTATGTGATAATTTGCTTATTTCATTTCATTATTGTCCGAAAGTACAGGGAGAATTCAAGATACAAGATACCAACGAAAATATAACATACTACTGATATCAAGTGTGCTCACAAAAGATTTGACTGACAGAAAACACCAAAAATACTTCAAGTTTTAGTTTTGGCTCAACCTCATTTTGTCTGCCTATTTCACTAAATTCTTAAATCACATTTTCTGCTGAGAAAAAATCAATTCATGTATGCCAAAGTTCAAATTTCAAACAAAGTTCTCAGTGCATCTTCTTTTACCTTCAGGTCATACCGAGTTCAAACAATAATTAAAGACCTAACAATGCTGATCTCATCTCTTGGATATTTAAAAATAAAGTGAAAAACTACAAAATAATGAACATAATAAAACATATAGACAAAACAATTTAAATTAAATTAGCTCTGTATTTTAATATCTATTAAAATCTCATTCCTGCAAACATTGCAAGAGTATTGATGTTAATCATTTTATCCATGCTTTAATTACTGTACCTAGAGAATGACTCTGATCATCCCCTTCAGCCCTAAACTTACAATATAGTTGGCTAAATGCCTATATATCACAGAGATCAAAGAGATGTTAGGCAGAGTTTTGTTATTAAAACACCACACTCTTCTCTGTTGTGCCTAAAATATAGTAGGCCCCAATGCAAAGAAAACAGTTCTTCTGGACTAACTCTGATGATGTATCATGTGTCTGTAAAATTTACATTCAACTATGCTACATAAATATACTTCCATAAATACACTATTTACATATTAAATAAAGCACCACACAGCTTTTTTTTTTTCTTTTCTTTTTCCTTTTAAAAAAGCTGACCCCACACATCCTATTTCAAAATGTAGAACATATTTGGTATGTTAGTAAAGTAGACAACAATTTACTTCTTGTGCTACCCTCCCTAATCAATTTTGACGGCTCCATATATCTTTCTGATAAAGAAATAAGCCGCAAAGAAACCAATTGTTCCAGTCAGAAACCAGAAGGTAATTACCATAAGAGCAGTGTAACCGAAGTATAAAAGGGTAGGGGTGAATTCTGTTATATCTAAATTTGTAAAGAAATAAAATACTGCATAGCCAAAGACATAAATGGCTGATCCACCGGACACAGCAAGAGATCTCCACCACCAGCGATAATCCTGCACAAAAACAAAAAAATTAATTTTGAAAATGTTTCAAAATAATACGGTCAATGTAAACATAAATTTAAGCAAAAGTTACGGACTAATTAGTAGTTTTATTTAAAAGTTATGTATTTTCTGAGCAACTTACCTCGCCACATAGTTGGAAATAAACCATGACAATTGAGATCTGAGACACTGATACAAATAAAATTATGAAAACCAAAAAAAGGAATCCAAACATGTAGTAGAACTGGTTTTCCCAAATTGCAGTGAAAATGAAAAACAGCTCAATAAACACAGCACCAAATGGCAAAACGCCAGCCAACAATGAGCTGTAAATGAAAGTCAAAGAACAACATAAGGTAAGTAAAATAATATGAGAGAAAAACTGCAGCAATGCATAGGAAGTTTTGTGTCTCACCAGATAATTGGATTCATGTACCACAACTGGTCCGGTACTTGGCGTGGTATCTGGTTGGTTCTAACTGGGTGCTGGTATGGTTGTTTACGGTAACCAAAGTAATAACCACAGTAGACCAGAGGAAGACTTATTCCAAACCAAAGGAACATTAGCCAAACCATAGTTCCAAATGGAACAGCACTGCTGGAGTGCTTTCCCCACACAAAGAAGTTCAAGAAGAAGCAAGTACCAAACACAATGCCTGGATACAAAGTAGCAGTCTGGAGGAAAGAAAAAGAAGTTAAGATTTAAATGAAATAATGTTTTAGCAGTTAGTTACAGTTATAGTGAAATAATGAAATACAATATCAGTGTTTCATTAATAACAATTAGGTTTAGGACCCAATCTTATCTTACCAGAAAGGCAGCTCTTTTCCATTCCCTTCCCTTCAAGGTCTTGTAGACTCTTGCCGAGTAATAACCTGCTATAAGTCCCTTTAGGATGTACAGGGAAATTGCAGCATTCATGAGAGCTCCTCGTGATGCAGGAGAAAGCATGCCAAGAGTAGCAAATACTGTAAAGAAATAAATTAAATGTTCATGAGACAATCTTTTTAAGAATGTCTAAGATTTGGTATAAAAATAGAGAAGAAACATTACAAACCTATGGTATATAGAGCCATGAAAAATATCTGAATCCCAGAACCTATTACAGCTGCAAAGAGACGTGGATGCCTTGGTGGTCTGAACACATCTCCATGAACAAGCTTCCACCCTGTTTCCTCAATAGCCTCCTCCAGGGCTTCATAAGTATTGTACTTCGCGATGTCCCGTCGAAGAGCTCTCACCATAATCATAGCCATAATTCCTTTAACCCAGAAAATTCAATGATTAGCCAAGAAGATCAGTAAGACAGCAATATGGAGGAATTAAAAAATAATAGTGCTTACCAAATAAGAAAAATACAACCATCAATGAGTTGATAATGGAGAACCAATGAATTTTAACGTCACTCATACCAAGGTAAATGTCCCAGCGAGAGGCCCATGAAACTTCAGATGGGCGCCATTCGACAGAGTAAGTGAAATACAAGGTTGTACCACCATTACGATTTACCATTTGGCCTCCTGCTGACTCTGGGAATTGGCAGGAGTCTCCTTTAAATCTAATATCATCATAGCTCACACTTTGAGGTTCAACTTCGAATCCAACAACCCTATATGTGTCTCTGCAAGAAATACATTTTCTACCATAAATCAAAATTCATATTTCGAGGCGAATTGCAGACACAAAAACATGTTACAAATCTAATCTTACCCAGTGTGTGAGTGGTGATACAGAATAAGTTTGAGGTGATTGTTAATGTAGGCTGGTCTATTTGAACCTTCATTGTCAGCCTGGTAGCCAAGTTGATATCCTGGACGATATTGAACATCTTTGGTGACCACATCCACAATTTTTGTTGCACATGGAAGGTTGTCAACAATCCTAAAAAATATGGAAAACACTCTAGTCAACAAAACAAATGTTAAAAATATTAAAGTGAAAAAAATCATAACAACTTACAAGTGAACATTATACTCATGTTCTATACGGCTTATAACTGTTTGTGATTCACTTTCTCGCCAATTGATTGGACGATCATGGGAATTACACAATAGTCGACAAGTTACATTTTCCGCCATTTGAATTTCATATGGAGTATTCACAATCCTGTCTCCTCGAAGAACTTCACCTAAATGAAGCACAAAAAGACAAATAGAACTGAGAAATGACTAGTCAAATAAATGACATCTAATAAGAAAATGTTAACAAACAGTTACCTAAATTCTCAGATTTGTAGTGTAAAGAACCATTCTTTGGTTCACAAAAAGGAAGTGAGTAATAATCATAAGGAAGTTGAGTGTGTACACTTGTCATTTTCACAGCTTTCACTTCTATGCGATCTCCGCGCTTGAATTCTACTGGTGCCACTCCAGGAACGTAAAATGCATGAATACAGTGAATCCATAGCACCGAAACAATAAAGATGGATAAAACCTAAAAGATTGGAAATCAAATATTCTAAGACAACAATCAATTCCAGACGAATTATTCATAATGGGAATGTGCAGTTGTGTAACCAACAATCAAAACAAACAGGATAGAAATAACATTTACAATTATTTGGTTAAGAAAGTAACAAGAGGAGTATGGAATAAAGGGGTTAGTTATTCATTACCGGATTGGAAACGGGAAGAGCGACTGAGGAAATTACATACATGACAGCCTACGTTTACATTTTAATCTTTAAAGGACCAGACATGCAGAAAGCTTTTCTTACAGATCACTTACATTGGACTGTACACAGAATGAGATCATAGTGATTAAGTTGTGGATGACGACCAATATACTGTGAAAACCTGTCAGTTGAATAAGTTTCTGTGAATTCTACTAAACAGTCGCAAAGAATGATTTGGAAAAATAACAAATTTGGATTTGGATCAAGTCCAAGACGTCTTTCGGTTTCTCGGTTTGCGTTTGCTTGTTCTGCCTATTTTTGTTCTTCTCCTTTCGATCAGGGTGCGTCGATTCTTGTAGTCGTGGACAAGAACAATAGAGCGGCAATTTTGAAAGTGAGCGGATAAGTTGTCCAAAGAGGGAAGACGTTTCCCTCGCTGGATATTGATGTAATCCTACATTTGAGTAGGGTTTAAGCCAGTTTAAGGCTGTACGGCATGTCGAAATGAGGGCTGAGTAATGTGTAATGCAGATTTATTACAAAATACACTTTATTTTTCTCCATTACTTATCTTAGATAAGTTGACAAAAGTCACAATCTTAACAGAAGTATATGATTGCAGGGTTGGACCTCTCTAAAATATCACAAAAGTGCATTGTTCGACGAGCACACTTTAAGCCATTTGCTGCCATATTCTCACGAAGTTTTCATTATGTACAAGGAAATAAATCACACCTCTCTCATTGTCACCGGTATATTCTTGCTATGTAGGTCTTAAGCTGCAGCCTGTAGCCCTCACTTGGTTACTCAGATTGTACAGGGCCTTACGGGGGAAAGCTGTTTTGTATCTTTGAAAAAATAGGGAATATCTTGAAATGTTTTTGACGCGTGCTAAATAGTTATATTCAGGTCTCAAAGACATTTAATTTCAGCGGTCTGGGCCAACTCTTTCATTGAAACAGGAGAAGGGGAAGGAGGGGGGGGGGCGCCACGCTTCCTTCTGGCAAAGACGGTCTTAAAATAGAACAATAGGAAACAGATTTCTCCCATTAGGGCCCTGTCACGACTTGGGCAACCAAGGTGGCCGCCAAGAAAACGAGGGGTACGGACTGATGCATAAGACCTATGTTATTAAGGAACGTAACGCGACAGCGCTTTGCGCCGCACCGTGGGACTTGTCAAAATTTCGCACCTCCTTTCCTACCCTTTAAGACGTAAACGCAGATGTTGTGTTGTCGCGTGTTGTTGCTCATACTTGGATAAGTGCGGTGGGCGCCCCAGCCGCACCGGAGCGAATGGGCATGCTAGCCCGCGTGCAAGCGTGGGGGCGGGTTGCCTATCGTTGAACAAGCAGGCCAGCATGCCCGTTCGCTCCGACGGGGCTGTCACGCCCTCCCCGCAGCTCTCTGCCACTGCAGGACCGCCGCGCCGTCACCGTCACCTTCGCCTCGCTCCGCGCCTTTCGATCTGCTTTTCGATCCGCTGCACTAATTGAGCACTTTGGCCAGAGGCGGCGGCTGGCGTGCTGCTGCATCCGGACTCGCATGTCATATCGTCTCTGTTGCGTTCGCCGGGAAACGTCATTGCAATGTTTATGTCAAGTGGGTGGCCCGCAGGCGAGCGTGGCGTGGCCGCCGCTACTTGATCTGGACGGGCTGCTGCTGCAGGCGCTGCTGCAGGTGCTGCTGCAGATGCTGCTGCTGCTGCTGCGCCTGCTTCGGTAACAGCCCCGCGGACGGCGGCAGGACGCGCTCGTAAGTCTCCCTGCCCGTCACGTTGTACTCGATGCTGCGGTACACCGTCAGCAGGTTCTTGCGGTCCTCCTCGACGGCGTCGTACACCTCCTGGACGACCGGCCACATGTCGTCCTCGAAGTCGCCGGCGGCCGCCAGGTCGTGGAGGTAGGGCCACTGCAGGTCGCCCATCTTGTGCGTGTGGCGGGCGGGGAACTGCAGCAGGTGCTTCTGCATGTCGGCGTCCTCCTCGCGCTCCATCTGCTCCTTGGAGGGCAGCGCCACGCGGCCCAGGAACAGCGACAGGAAGTAGCGGATCTGGCCAACAAAAGCACTCGTGAGCACCACGCGAAGACTGGTCGGGATGCACGAAAAAAAAAGAAAGAATTAGCTAAATTAGCTAATGCATTCGCTAATATGGCCTTAGATTAGAATATTAGCTTTCCTAGCTAATTCCCAGCTAAGAAAGCTAAAATATTAGCTTTCACAGCTAGTTGCTTTATTTTGTAGACAACTGTCATGGCTAATTTATTAGCTCTCCTAGATAAGAACTAGCTAGGAGAGCTAATATTCTAATCTAAGGCCATATTAGCAAATGCATTAGCTAATTTAGCTAATTCTTTTTTTTCCGTGTGGCGTCGTGGGGATGAGACCCTCCGGAGGCGGACCTGGTAGTGGAAGATGACGAAGGGCACCACGCAGTAGGGGATGCCGATGAGGGCCATGGTGGGGCGCTCCCGGTGCAGCATGTGCTTGTAGAGGGGCACGACCCGGTTGTGGACCACGCGCACGCCGCACTCGGGCGCGAGGAACGGAAAGGAGAACTCGTAGCCTGCAAGGGAAACATAATACCGGTTCGTTGCGGCAACTAACTTTTTTTTTTTTTTTCGTGCAGCTGCAGCCGCACAACGCACTTTGACGCCTCTCTGATTATTGGCCTGGCTGCTCACCGGTGGCAAAGATGACGGCGCTGGCGCGGACTGTGGTGCCGTCCAGGAGGACGAAGCCGTCCTCGGTAGCCTCCTTGATGCCTTTCACCTGCTGCACGTTGTCCGGCAGCCTGGAGGGAACGAGGTCCCCGTTGTGACTCAGGAACACGTTGTTGGCCACTTTGGCCACCTCCAGGGCTATGTCGAGCCCAGAGGCCTTCGCACCCAGCACCACCACGTCCGCGCCGGCGAAGGGCTCGGGCTCCCGGTAGTCGTGGCTGTGCAGGCTCACGCCGCCGTAGAGGCTCATGTTGGGCACGGTGGGCGTGTACGGCACCGAGTAGTGTCTGCAGGGAAGGACCAGTTCAGTTAGGTGACGCCCTGGCGTAAAATGCCAATTCGTTCCACAGCCCCTTCCCCCTTTGGTCACGACGAATGGCCAGGCAGCTCACCCGTTGCACACGAGGACGGCGTCGAACACCTCTTCCGAGACGCGCCCCGTCTTGAGGTCCTCCACGAGCACGCTCCACCGGCTGCCCTGGGGCGTCACTCGCTTCACGTGCGTGTAGTGCTGAAACCAAAATGATCGCATATATATGCCAACAACGTGACTCGTTCCTCTAGAGGAAGCCGACGAGTAAGTAGGCCACAGTGCGGCGCAGGCGCGCGTAGCGGGCTTGCCTACCCGGCCTACCCGGCAGGCGGTGCTGGACACGCGCGTCCCTCGGGTACAGCTGTGACGGGAGAGCGACCCCCTCCCCCTCCTCCTCCTCCTCCTCCCCGCCTTCATCTCCCGCCCCCGCTGACCCCTCGGCGATAAGTGAAGGACTGAATAAAGTCTTCCGCCGCCCCAATAAATCCAAACTGCAAACCACACGCGGGCACGACGCTGCTTACCTGGACGTACTGGTGCAGGTCAAAGTGCTGCGCGTAGTTCTTGAGGTAGTCTCGGATCTCCTGGTGGGTGGCGTACGAGCGGCCGCCCTTCTTGAACGGGAAGTCGGGGTAGCACATGACGTGCTTCGGGATGTTTATCCTGAGGTGGCCGGGAAAAACAAAGCGTTACGAAAACACGAGAGACAGCCCGGTAGTGCATTGTGACGATAGCGTAACTGCGGGCTACGCAACGCGTAGCGGGGGTGGAGGGGGGGGGGGCTTCGATTTTCGCGTCACAAACACATCGGGGCCGTCAGCATGCTATGGCCGATGGTGCGCATCAAAACAGTTGGCACACCCCCGAAAAAAAAAAATTCTTGGCACAAGAAATGCGCTTGTATTGTCAACAACATGAGTGAGCTTTAATACAACACCAATTCGACAAAATGAGATCGTGATAAGCGCAACGTTCTTTAGTAATATGAGAGCATTTCTTGGGCCAAGATCAGGCTTTTGCATGGTATGGGGAGTACTACGGAATTCGGGTATAGTCAAAAGGAATACGATGTTTTTTTCACGCAGACACGTATCGGCTCGGATGTGTCCGATGTCGTCTCACCTCAGGTTGCGGTACATGCTGGAGTGCACGGGCAGCCCGAACTGGTCCATGCCGACTCGCTCGTTGTAGACCCAGGTGCCGCCCACGTTGCCCGTCTGCTCGAACACGGTGCAGGGCACGCCCGCGGCCGCGAGGTGGCGCGCGGCGCACAGCCCCGCCGCGCCCGCGCCGATCACCGCCACCCTCCGGGGCTCGTCGGGCCTGCACGTCAACAAGGGAGCAGCGGTTAGCGCAAGTCAGGCTGAACAAAGTAGTGCAGACGATAAAAGTGAAGCCATGAGCACACGTTATCGCACGTGAAATCGTACGAACACCCACTCTTCACACGTCGTGAACCTCGTGAACCTCATGTCCATACACGCTAAAAGTAACTGCTTGGAAACAAGCTGTCACATTTAGCGTGTATAATGTAAAGACTTGTGACTTGTTCACAGTAATATCCGCGATTTTGGGATAAGCATCTTACTAAACGATTGTTGGTCCTCTTTGTAACAAAAAGTCGTTCAATTAAACACTATGTCTATGTCTGGAAGTTTTTATAACTGTGCATGCTTTTGGCCTTCGGGTTGTGCTGTGCCACGCGGGTCCTAAGTGTCTTCGATAAAGTTTTGCAAGCCGCTGTCGTTTTCTTATTTGCATCCATCTCTTTTTCTGCCCAAATCGCCGAACTTACATGCCCGGTTGCCCGGCCCACGCGTGTTGAGCTCCCGCGCTCTCATCTCCGCGCGGCGAGGCCCCTCGAAGGCTAAAGGGGTCAGAGTCGGGAGGCGCTGACCCGAAGGCGTTCCGGGCGTTCCCGTATGATGTAACACCCTCGGGAGTGGTACAGATACGGCGCGAGAGAGGAGCACGGTGGCGTGGACCGCGGGGCAAGCCTTTGACTCGACTCTACAAGGCGACAGCCTGGCCGTGTGATGTCAGCCCTGGGGGCGCGTCTTGCCGCTTATCGCGAAAAACGTAATTATGGCTATGGTTGGTCAGTC
>NW_026267222.1:58028-84750 GCF_000697945.3 Frankliniella occidentalis
TTATGCCCGGCTATTTTGAAGCCGTCATTTCTACTTGTACCCGACGAAAAGCATAGCGAAAAGCCTTTCACAAGCGGAAAGCTTAGTTTTTCGATAAAAATAGAAAAATTCAAAGCTATTACTTAGAAACACAAGTTCAAAACGGGCACGCAAGAATAATAAAAAAAACACCTCAACATACTGTCTGAAAAAATTTATTGATTGCTATAACTTTCAGAAATAACAATCTATTGAAACGATGGGCATTGCGATAAATCAAAATGTTGGCACATGAAAAAACAAAACAATAACATGTATGTAACTACAATCATGCTGGTAATGCAAATGCAAGCTTCTGATCCAGGTAATTGAAGGTTGTACAAATGTCTATGTAGGGGCTAGAACCAGCGATTGAGAGAATCTGAAAATTAAAATTAAATTTATGATGGGGAAACAGTCACTAAATAATTTATGGGTTTAAATCAAAATTCTTTCTTACCCTTTGAGGAGTTTCTTGTAATTCAGCAGAATAAACTGTAGAGGCTGAAGTGGGAATTTGGCCATAAACTTGACCATTCAAACTAAACTGATAGAAGTGTGGACCAGCACCACCAGCAAATACACGGTCTTCATGAAATTTGGCAACATGAACACCTTTTAAATCCTTCATCGGAAATACAGTGGTCACTTCCATGGACCGAAGATGCCACACTGAAAGTCTAGGACCTCCCCCACACAGCAGCTAGAGAATGAAACCAAAATATGATAATAGAAGAGCTACAAACTTTAAATCTAAAATTGTTGAATAGTTACTTACCAGCCAATCATCACTTAATGCAGCAGCACCAACCCACTTGCCCAACTCAGGTCGGTTGAGTCTGGGATTTTCAAAGGGTTTAATTATGTTCGTGGCAGCAGTTTGCCTCATATCCCACAATCGGACAGTCCCATCTTCACTTGCAGATACAAGTTGGTTTTCACTAAAATAATTATAGATAACAAATTAAAGAATATTTAGGCTGTATATTAACAGAAGAAACACATCCTGTTCAGTGCCATCTGATTCAAAATACATGGGAATCGACGCTCCAGAATGAATATACATGCTCACTGGCACTGAATGTGTTCAAAAATTCATAGCAGTACCTTAAATTGATTGAATGGATAAATCCAGTGTGGCCCGATAGCGTTCTAATCAATTTACCACTTTCCAAATTAAAAATGTAAATATTGTTATCACCACACCCTGCACAGAGACGTTCATCAGCACTATTGTACTGTAGCGAATTTACATCTGTCTGCTCTGACCGTTCTCTAAAATAAAATGTGCATTATAAAAAACATAAAGAAAAAATAAACATGTTATACCAGGTAAAAAATTGTTAAAACAAATTAAATTACCTCTGTGCTGGTATCAATACTTTGAAGCGGGGCTTCTCTTTTTTTCCTCCGGTGACAGAGTCCCATGTCTGACCTTTAATTTCACCGATGCCACCAGCAATGAGAAATTTGGGAGTAGACGTTAAAGAGCAAATGTTGCCTCCTTCTAATGGACGAATATGGTGTGAGGGATGTTGTATTCCATTTGATGACTTTGACACTTCAGAAGGGTTTGTGACATTGTTCAAACTTTAAACAGAAAATAAATTGGAATCATTATCACAACTGTTTGAGGACCAAACGCTATCACAAATTTCAAAAAATGTGTTAAAAACGACAAGCTGTACGGAAATCCAAGCCGACGAGACAATATAAACTGATTTTGAAAAGTAAACAAGCCGGCATTTATCTGGCATAACCTTCCATTCCATACTTCAGATCGAATCAGACCATTAAAAGATTCCTCATACAAACCTGTAGACAGCGATATCCCCGTAAGTGTTGGAAGCGGCTAAGAAGTTTCCACACGGAGAAAAGACTTGCGAGAGTACAGTATTGTAATTAATACGGTCTACCATTTTTTTGATTGATGAACCGTTGATAAAGTATTTTTCAAAACAGGAGCGGAAACTACTGAGTACGTCTCACCGCCTTCTTGGCTAGCAGACGCCCGAGCGACATGCGACGTCGGCGACGGCGACGAGCAGAAACACAGAACAGAACCACGAAAACATAACCCTTTGCTTTTAATCGTGAATAATTTATTTTAATTTCTTTCGTCATGGACAAGCCCAGACCCTGTGGTTGTAAAGGAAAGCGAACCTGTTTATCTTGTGAAGGAGAATATGGTCTTCAGCATGATGACATTAGCGACATTCAGGTAAGGTTAAGATCAACTCGGAATAACATTTCCAATCCTATTGAAATATTTTTGGAGCTTTGCATTACATTATGTATACAACTCGCATCCCATTATGCTTTCACTTTCTTTGCCTTGGTAAGTTTTGATGAATGTCCATTATTTTACCTTCGCCATATTGATTGTCACCCCTGCCATCCTTCTGAATATGATGACTGATACGCATTACAATTCAGTGACAATTTTCTTTGTGCACTGTTCCTTTTACTTAGGACCGTGTTTCTTGGGTGAATACATGTGTACCTCCGTTTCCATCCCGTCGTCAGTCATACCAGTCTTGCCATGATAAAAGTCCTGAAGAGCGCATCAGTTATTGCACTGGTCCTCTGGAAACTCGGGCTGAATTTGACTTCTCTGATGACAGCTACTCAGAAAATAATTCTGATTCAAGAAATAATTCTTTATGTGGTAGGGCTGATACAGCCTCCTACAGAAGCTCTCCCAGAAATAATAACTCCCCTTTTAATATGAGAAAAGACATTGAGCAGAGTCACATGAAACAGAGAGACCACTTCCCCAAGAAAGTAAGTTCTCATTTTGGGAGTGAATTAGAAGCTGAAGTTGATTGTCCGAGGGATTTTCTTTCAACATCAAGCCAGCCCCAGCCATCCAGATATCATCTAAGACAGCCCAACAAACATGAAACTATGTCTAGTCGACATAGGAAATCATTTACCAAATCTCATATTGACGCATTGAGTGATAAAACTGATGCTTCAGAAGTAGAGACAAACTTCATTCAAAAGTTGCACAGAAGTCATAGACCCAAAACTGCCACTGGTCTTCAAACAGCTACAGCCCCTCACCCCAAGAGAAATATTGAAAGGGTTGGTCTTCACGTTTCTATTAATGACTGCGTCTGTATTGCTTCAAGTGCAGATTTAGGGACAGCTACTGATTCAAAAACCAACCTTACAAACAAAAATAAGAGGCATGTCTTTACCTGGGCCAGTAGGACACCAGCTGAGATAAATGAGTCAACTCCACAACCTCCTCCTCTGCACCAAGAATCTGGATCAGGAACACAGGTTGACACTCTCTCCTCAACACCTCAACCCCCAGGATGTAACTGTATTTGCCAACCACAATCACAACCACAGTCTGCTGCTGATTACTATCACATGATGCAAGGCCGCCAGGATGAGTTTGGAGGCAGAGATGGTCAGCAAGGGCCAGATGCGAGAGGAGGAAGGGATGGTGTAGGAGGTGCCGGTGCACCAGGATATGGACCAGGTGGTGTAGGTGCTGGCGGCTATGGTGCAGGAGGCGTTGGTGGGGCAGGCTATGGTGTTGGAGGTGTTGGTGCTGGTGGCTATAGTGCAGCAGGCTACGGCACAGGGGCCTATGGTACTGGAGGGTACGGCCCCGGAGGCTATGGCACTGGAGGCTATGGTGCTGGAGGCTACGGTGCTGGAGCTTATGGCCCGGGAGGCTATGATACTGCAGCTTATGGTTCTGGAGCTTACGGTGCTGGAGGCTACCATGCCGGGGCAACTGGGACTGGTAGCAACGTGCTTGGAGAAAATATGGCTGGTTCAAGCAAAGACAAGAAGGATGGAGTGTATTCAAGTAGATCTCGTAAAAGACGAAAAGGATCCCTCAGGGATTGGCAAGACCCTCATAAATTGTACCCAGACCCTTTGGCATGGGGTGGAGAGCGCCCTTTCAGATGGGAAGATAACTTACGAACAACTGAAACAAATGCTCTGATTGCGGTCCATCCCCAAAGGTGGATGCCTGTTGGAAAGCAACAATACAGCCACAACCAGGGTTACCCCTCATGGCCAGATGCTATTACAAATATGTTAATGCCATGGTCAAGTCCTATGTGTTATGACTTCCCTCAGTCTCGTCAGACTATGACTTGTTGTCCTGGTAGCCAGTTTGACTCCACACCTGCATGTTGTCCTGTTCCCCTTAGAAACTGTTATTGTGACAATAATGGTGTTAATGATTCCTCCCATCCTCGACAAACATGTGCATGCTGAAGTTTTTCTTTTTAACTTACAAATTAATCTCTAAACTTTCCAGAGGGAAAAGTCATACGTATTTTGCCCTTGGTGTCAAAAAGCATGGCCGGGATGGGACATGGACTTATATCGCCATCACCCAAATCATGAGGGACAGCCAATTGACTACTCAGGAATTTTCATTCAGGTAAGAAAGAAGTGTGATTTGGACATGTCTCACAACTCAAATGAAAAATATGAAATTTAAACATAAAACCATTTCTTTAGATGGACTGGCTTTCTGAAGAGGAGGAAATGAGCTTGATCAAGGGAATGGATGAGATGCCGTGGGATATATCTCAGAGTGGTCGTCGAAAACAGGTTTGTGTGATTCATCATGTTTTGTAGTATCATCTGACCAATCCTATTTTTCATTCTTCACTCAATTGAAAGACTTCTATACTATTGTAATTCTTCATGTTTCAGAATTTTGGACCTAAATGTAATTTTAAGAAGAGAAAGATGAAGCTGGGCGACTTCAATGGCTTCCCTGCCTTTTCTAAGTTTGTGCAAGACAAATTTAAAGAAGTTCCAATTTTGGAGGTGAATTAATGTGGATTTTTAATAGCTTAGAAGTTTTTATTTCACTAATCTCATTTTTATTTGGAATTCATCTGTTATGTTTGAATTTTGATTGCAGGGATATTTGACTATTGAGCAGTGTTCCCTTGAATATGATCCCTCAAAGGGTGCCTCTATAGATAAACATATTGATGATTGTTGGGTGTGGGGAGAAAGAATTATAACAGTGAACCTTCTTTCTGATTCAGTGTTGACTATGACACCATACAGAGGTGAAGAATGGCGTTATAATTTACCTCTTGTGTCAACTTATGATCGTGTACTGGATGATTGTGGTGTTGTGATGAACAATCAAATTAAGGCTATTGGTAAAGGCGAAAAGATAATGGATAATATTTCAGGACAAGATTGTACGCGTAGATCAGGACCTGCCGATGTTGTTGTTCGAATACCCATGCCCAGGAGGTCATTACTTGTAATATATGGTTCACCTAGGTATGATTGGGAACATCGTGTTCTTCGAGAAGATGTTCATGACAGAAGATTGTGTTTAGCGTATAGGGAATTCACTCCACCTTTTTTGCCTGGAGGAAAGCAATTTTCTGAAAGTGAAATTGTTTTGCAGACAGGAAATAATTTTTGGGACCATTTACAAACCTAGAATACAATCATCTATTAAATACATTGAAAATTATATGTAATGATGTAATATTTAAGTGTCTGCTGTGATTTTCTGTGGTTCTGTTCTGATTGTACTACATTATATTTTTGAGATAAACTTTATTTTTAACCGTGTATTTGTATAAATGATCTTGTTGTTTCCTTAAAATACTTCAGGCTTGATTTGTGAAGAATTAATTTACATCAAATTTAACTTTGAAAACAAACTAAAGTTTTTCATATTTTATTTTACTGTAATCAGACATAAAAGAATTGTTCAAGGAAGAACTTAATATAAATTAGCCTACTTTTGTATTACAAGCACTATTTAATAAGTAATCGTAATCGGAGGCATGGGCTTAGTTTCAAGTGGAGAGTATGAGTTAATAAGGTTGTTTCGCAGCTGAGTACGCCTCATCTCCCTCAGGGTCTTTTGTTGGCGGATAGAACGTCCGAGAGTGCAGGCAAAGAGGACACCAAGGAACTGTAATGAGAAGAAAATTACCAAATTACATTCATTATTATGCAGAGTATGCATGTGTCTGAAGTCTCCTCACGATTCTATCGGTAGGTCGGAGCGATAGATAGACCTTTACTCATCAAATGTGGGCGGGTAATTTCGGACCAACTCATCCCTTTCAATAAACGATCCCCGATGGATCAAAAAGTTCCCGATAGGTCCCACCGAGATTTGAACTCGGATCGCTGGATTCAAAGTCCAGAGTGCTAACCATTACACCATGGGACCGGATGGGAGGGGGGCGCGCACAGCGCCTTATGTAGCAGGCGCTGCCAAGGTCAGGCCGACACCGGCTACGCGCGCGGCCATGTTGCTGCGCTCACCGCCCCCCCCTCCCCCCTCCACTTTTCCATTCCCGACCGGCGAGCACCGGCCGCCGGCCGAAGCCGAGGGAGGTGGCGCGCTATTCGAATGTCGCCGCGGGGAGTGCTGGGTAGGCGGGAGACGCTAGGGCAGCTACTACGTGCTCCAACTCGATAACGACTACACGAGCCGCCTGTGGCTAGACCTGGCCCAGCGGTCGAGGTCCCTGTTCTGTACCTGGGTGAAGGCGGTGACCACGGCGGTGGACGCAATGAACGCCGAGCCCCGCAGAAGCAAAAGGCCCAACTGGTTGACACAGCCCTCCATGGGGACAGACTGGACGAGGTTTAAGGTGCACTCCTGGGTGTGGTTGCCGCTGTTCAGTTCGGGGAAGTCAAAGCAGCACGACATGGGGATGTTGGTCTCGTGGCCGCTGATATCCTTCCAGTTCTCCGGGGAGTCGTAGCCGCAGCAGCGAAGCTGGAACAGCGGAGAGATTTTGGAACACGCCTCCATAATGATTCTGTCTTTGGCGAAGCCCGGGCCACACGTTGAGAGAGAAATAAAAACGGCTTTTTACCCCGTTTTGCATGCGGTCGATCGCGTGCTTGGTGGCTGGGTCGCTGTCGTAGAGCTCCATAGCGTGGAAGATGTTCCTCGTGAGGATGTGGCGCAAGTCCTTCTGCATGAGGAAGGCGGAGATGGCGGCCCCCAGCTCCAGCAGCAGCAGCAGAGACAGCAGGAACGAGAACTAGACAAGGCGAAAGAAGACAAGTTTCCTTTAGATACTGCATGGTTGTTGGGTCGTTCTCGGTCGATCATACGTAGAATAGGGGACGACCCCTTTTATGAGATGCGGATGATGGCGGCGCAATGGTACTCACCAGCGTGACGAGAGCGGTGCTCTGGCGCATCGCCCCCCAGATGCCGAAGCAGGACACGACGATCACGGCGCCGCCGGCGATGCCCAGCAGGACGCCCGGGGACATGAATTGGCGCTCCAGGAGGGGCGTCAGCTCGGATAGGGGCCCGGCCACCATGATGGCCGTGAGCACCAGCAGCAGGCCGCTCAGCTGGAACCCATGGCAGGCGGGGTTGTGGCCAAACCATCGCACCATAATGCCCTGCTGCTCCTCTTCAAGAGGAGCTGAGTGTAAGAAATGATCTCTCTCCCTCTATCGGGAGCTAGCTGACGCCTCAATATGACTTGCGCATAATTTATCAGGTGGCTGACTCATACCGCACACTTTCGTACACGGCTCCTTGGGACCCCGTGCGAGTATGCAACCCGCCCGCACGCGTGCATGCGGTACAGTATAATCAATACGAAAGTGCGCGGCGTAAGTCAGTATCGTCTGCTGAAAACGTTCCATGGTCCGCGCGCCGCGTCACCCTGAACGGATGCAAGATGAATCATCTCGAACCCCTAACAACAGTGTTCGAAGCCGTGTATACTGTATACTTACTGAGCCCGTGTACACCACCGCCTGCAGGAAAAGGGGAGCGAGGCGGTGAGGGGGGGGGGCGACAGCTCATTCGCGATAAGGGCCGACACGACGCATATGGGGGCTTGTCGCATGGGATAGGAAGGATACAATGCAGCGACGCTTTTGTTGTGGACTTCCCCGCTCGCCTCCAGGGAGATGAGCAGATCTGGCTCGTGAGCTCAGCGCGTGTCGCTCGTCAGCCATTTCAAAGAAAGGCGCACACACAGCTGCAGATGCGAAAGCTGCGTATTTTGTTATTGGGCAGGGGTGGGCAGGGCGAGAAGTTTTCAATTTCCTTCCCCCATTACTGGCACTATCGGTTCTTAGCCGAAGATCTCATCGAATCGCCCGGTTTATCTCGAGGTTTTGGAGGGCCCGTGCCGCCGCCGGCTGGGCGCGAGGGGCTCGAGGTAGGCGGCCCAGGACACGCAGTGCACAAATGATATCGCGCGCCTCCCCGATAGTCGCAGCTGATAGCGAACGCCGGTCGGGGCTCTCGGCTCTCGCTCCCTGAAAGCGCTGCACCCGCGGCGGGGCGCGGCGCGCACTCGACGCATTTAAAGCTGCTGGCGAGCCCCACAAAAAAAGCTCCATCCGGCGAGGCGATGTGTCCGCAAAATATCGCATTCATCTTCATCCCCCCAAATGACTTAAATCGATTTAAAGGGAATCCGGTGGTGGCAAGGGGGGGGGGGGCACAAGTGAAGACATAATGCGCCGTGTCGCACCGACTCCGACACACACACACATGTCGCAGCTGTGTGTGGATTGCACCTCGTTGGGTGGGTGGGACAGGATATGTGTCTGGGACGGGGAGAGGCCAGTCAAAGGAGGCAGGGCGTGTCTCAAGACGTCGAACCGAATCGACGTAATTTTTAGTTGACAATACTTTTGATACGTACTTGTTCAACCCGACGCAGCGAAACAGCGATTTCAAAACACGAAGGAGGTAGAGGTAGATGTTATCATTGAAACGACACTTTTGATTGCACCGCTGAAGCGAACTCCCTTTTAGCAATTAGTTGACATTTTTCTTATCATCTGGCCTCACCCCTTACCCCTTCCCGGGGCGTGGGTCGACCTTCCGAACATTAGCACTCGGAGGGGACAGGTGTCAAAGGAAAACTGCCCTGTCCGGTTCGGTTCGGGCGCGGCCCGCGCGGCAGAGATACCCACCGCGAAGAGGAAGTTGAAGGCCACGAGCAGGTACTTGATGCACCGCATCCCGATGCCCAGGTCGTCGGCGACCGTCATGTTGAGGGAGGAGAGGAAGGAGACGACGGCGCTGGCCCAACAACACTAGCACCTCACACCGCACTACACACCGCTCGAGTGCCGTCGGCGGGCGGGGGCGCGCGCGCGGCACAGCCTGCTGGTACTTATTTTATCACTTTTTTCGCGCGGCGCGGGCGCCTCGCTGCTGGCCTGGCCGGCTCACTTGCCCGACGCTGATGAGGACCGAAGCCGCCGGGGGCTTGCTGATAATGGGTACACAAGGTACACAACGACGCGCGAGGCACACCCGGCGCGCGGGCGCAAGAGGCCAGCGCGGCGGCGGCGCGGCGACGCCCTTTGTCGGCGTTCAGGGGCGGCCGTTATGGAGGCGGGGGGAGGGGGGGGGGGAGGTGACCTACTGCAAGGAGTACGGGGACGGGGCGAGGACGGCGCCCTTTACCGAAGGGCCACACCGAGGAGAGACACAACTGCAGCGTAGGAGTGGCCTCAACCCCAGCGCGCGGCCTCATCGCCGCAGGTCTTATTGCTCCGCCATTGTCCTGCTCGACTCCGACACTTGCAGCAGCGCGCCGCAGTCGTGTCGTGTTTGGGGAGTGGGCGGCACATCTACCCATGTTTGTTCACGTTCGCGGGTTATACCACCACGGGGACGCTTATTCGCATACAAAATGTTTGTCTGTGTCAGAGAGGCCGTAGGCAGGCCTGGCCGCCGCCGCCGCAGACGGGCCGCCGTCACGTACATTGTGAGGAACGTCGCGACAGGAGAGTGGCGTGAAGGGTAGGGGGGGGGGGGGGGGACCACGGGGCGCCTCGCTAATCACCACGGGGCGGCGTCGCGGCGGCGCTCGGGACATGAGCCCGAACCACTGTAGGCCCAAGCAGTGTCCGACATGAGCCAAGCTAGATGGAGCCAGAACCAAATCTAACGAGTCAGACTCGGAACTAGGCTCATATCGGGTATTGGTCGGGCCTGCAGTGGTTCGATCTCAACTCCAGGCGGGCTCATGTCCGCAGCCCGCACCGCGCCGCTCCCCGCCGCTCCCCGCCGCGCGGATGGACGTCGTCGGACTCCTGAGGCGGCGGCTCGCCGCGGCCAAACCTCCGGGGAAGTTATTCGACCAGACTAATTTGATTGTTCACATCTCGGCGACGTGTTGCCGCTGCCGCGCGCGCGGAGGCTCGATGGGCTGCCTAAGCCGCCGGCGCGAACCAGAGTGTTGACATCTTGCACGAGGCAGACGGCGGCGGCGGGACTGATGAGTTAGGCTCCGGCGGACAAAACAAGGCTTTCTTTCGGAATTTCTTTCTTTACGCTTGGACTCTTAAAATCACACAACATTCATTCTTTCGGCATACACACTGAAGATGAAAACTATATTCTTTTTATAGTGGAGTATCTACATCCAGTATATATAAGGTATTCTGCAAATCATTAGCACGCGATGCCACTTTGCACACGGCAAGATATGACCAAAATAAAGGATTTGACCCGCTGAGGCATCAAAAATTTCCCATAGGGAAGATTTTATAAGCCTTCAAAATTACCATTGCGCCTTACGGGAGGTCCGGGTAGGCAACCCACCGCACACGCCCCGGTTTTCCGCGCTTCCAAGGCCCTTGAACGGCCATAACTCAGCCAAAAATGCAAATATTTGAACAAACTTTGTTAGTTCGTGTAGTGCAGGCTTCAAGGAACATTTCTAGTTGCCGCACGATGTTGTTGGTCGCTCAGTTTAGACGGGAGGGGCGCGCAAAGTCGAACTTTCGGGAAAATTGACAAGACACCTTTCAAGGGTCTGGAACCGGCCCTGGAAGTGCACCAAGGTGCCAACCAGCGCATGATCGGAAGCAGAAAAGTGCGAGGAACACGCTCATGTAGTCGTTTCGAAAGTTTCAGCTGCAGAAATGCCTGTAAAACGGATGCAAAGTCAGAAAAGTAGACGGCCGCTTAGGGGCGCCTTTAGCCACCCGCCAGAGCCAGGCCTCACACTGGTAGGCCGTTCCGAAGTGGCGAAAGTGTTGCTAACTTGAGTAAGAAGTTTGCCATTGCATGACTGGTCATAAATTAAGTTACCATAAAAAATTTGGGCCCGATGGGATAAGATTTAGGGGTGGTACTCGGTGTTCAAAATGTTCGAACATTGCTCGTTCTTTACCTCCCCTTACTTTATACATTGTAAGGTACAAAGAACGAGTCTTGTCCTTGGTGTGGTATAATTTAGAAAAATGTGTTCCCCTTCTAACGTCAACTTAATTTGATGTTTTCTGGGCTCCTTGTTTTGCTTGATCGACACACATGCTCCACGTTTTCTTCATCCTGGTATTTACAAAGAACAGTTTCGAAATCTGCATAACTTACAAACGTAGCACCATTAGAGATTGCCATTTCCAATTCGGCTAGTTACGCCCATAGTCAGACCACACAAACAGGCGGCGACAGGCAAGTGTAGTCAACACCGGCAGTTCTGGTTTTTCTCAGGGAGCTCTCAGATCGCCCTCCTGCAGTTTTGGGCCACCCATGAGCGTCGACATAAGGTCTCAGAGTTACAGCTTCAGCTTTAGTTATAGCTAGGTACTCGACCAATGAGTGTGTTAATAATTTAATTCTGATTATGTAAATAAATCTGTAATTTATTTCAGTGTTCAACCTTGAAATTCTGATAATAAAAGTCGCTTATCCTCAAAGAAAACGTTAACTATCGATCAGTACAACCGTGGAATTACAGTTCCATTCGTTTTTCACTCCATTCATTTCTCAGGTACAATTTTGCCAAGGGAAGTCCTTCCCTCTTTGCTCTTTGCTGCAAATAACACATAAACGATTTAAATCACACAATTGTGTGCGGATAGTGGACCCAGGCCTGCTTATTCGGAGATAAGCGTTTTGTAGGGGGAAAGGTAGGGTGGGGGGTAGTTTACCTCCTTCTACAGGGTATTTCAGTGGAGCGCTACCCGGAACTAAGAAGAACAACAGCCCCCACCACCGCTCTCTGTATCCGCTTTTGTTCTTCTTAGTTCCGGGCAGCGCTCCATTGAAGAAATACCCTATTGTTTATCGGGGCGATTAGGTATTCGCAGACACCGAATAGTCACACAAGATGATCAACATATCAATTCAACATAAATTTGAGACAAAGAAGCACACTCACTGAAATTAAATCCAGCTACTTTAGATATCATGGAACTGGTATATTGAATAACTGCAAAAGTATAAGGTATGTCAAGAAAAAATGAGAATAAGTGTTTGAAACTTGATTTGACAGTTGCGTACGCCCGCTCTTTACGTCCGGAACACAACTCCAGGTTAACCAACAAGCTGGAAATAATAACTTTACCCACCAAGTATGACATACCGACATTTATCTGTGAGAAACCTAGGTCAGCTGAACTAAGACTTTCGAAAAATAAAATATCTCATGCGAATCAGTAAGTTTCCTATGAATAAACCAAAGCAAATAGGGAAGCTCGAAACAAGCAGTTGGGCAAACCATCCAGAAAGAAAATATCCTTGTAGCCCAGCCACCACGCGAATTTCAAGTCCACCCCGGCCTTAATTTTTTTTGTGGACTGTTGACTTTTAATCCGTGTCAAATTTTCTTGACTATCGGTTTCAGCATCATTGAAAATGTTGTCGCGTGTGGTCACACGTACAAGGACGGTAAATGCTTTAAAGGTAAAATATTTCAAAAGTCAAGTGACGTAACTTTCGTATAGGTTACCATGCATTGATGAAACTGAATTTCATTAAAGTAATTTACAGTATAGCACTATTCTTTGTTTAAATTTTTTTTCGAAGAATTTTTGCTTGAAATTGACTAGCTATGCTTGTTATTCCCTCCATGATTGTACGTGGCTCCTGATCATTAACATCTTCAACTTCCATTATTCTAGTCAGATTCTGGTTAAACCTATTGAGAGTGATACTGTCTCTTGGTATTTAAAGAAACCCACAAAAAACGCGTGTTTTTTTTCTTGCAGAGTGGGTGCCCAGATCTTGAAAGACTAGGTGTTGCACGCAATAGATTAATATTACACCAGCCCTCAAGAGCTGCGTCATCTACGCCCTTTAACACTGTCATAATGTTTGTGCCCCAGCAAGAGGTGAGTGTTCAGTAGTTTTAACACATTGTGTGCTAAGGTGGTAAACAGTTTTCAAACATGGTGTGTTACACTCTTCATATTAAATCCTATTTCATTATTATTTCATTCAATTGCTTGTTGAAGTGGAAAGCTATCGACATAAACCAAATTGTGAAATTATTCTCTCTGTTTTTTTTTTCTGTAGGCATGGATTGTTGAAAGAATGGGCAAATTTAGTCGCATTTTAAAGCCAGGGCTTAATGTTCTCATCCCAATTGTAGATAAAGTAAAATATGTGCAGAGCCTTAAAGAAATAACTATTGATATTCCAAAGCAAAGTGCTATTACTAAAGGTACGTTAATTTTAAGCTATCTTTGAAACAGCTTATCAGCTGTTCTTTTTTTAAGAAATTAAATCAATCGTTTACATTTTCCTGACAGATAATGTTAATCTATCCATTGATGGTGTTCTCTATTTGAAAATAATGGATCCTTACAAAACAAGTTACGGCATTGAAGATCCTGAATTTGCTGTCAGTCAACTTGCACAGACCACAATGAGGTGAAAATCTAATAAATCTCACAAAAGTAATATTTTTTCATATCTTTACCTCTCAATTTTCTTGAACTTAAATTTTAGAGCAGAACTCGGTAAAATGAGCTTGGAGCAAATTTTTCAAGAAAGAGAATCATTAAATGTAACTATAGTGGAGGCCATAAACAAGGCCAGTGAACCCTGGGGTATATCTTGCTTGAGATATGAAATCCGTAAGTTCTTTCCTTTTCAATTGTTTTATTCTGTTGAATTTTTCAGTTTTGTTAATTGATGAAATTTCTACCTCAGGTGATATTGCTCTACCTTCCCGCATCACAGAAGCTATGCAAATGCAAGTGGAGGCCGAAAGAAAAAAGCGAGCTGCCATACTTGAGTCAGAAGGCCAGAGAGAGGCTGAAATTAATGTCGCAGAGGGTCGAAAGAGAGCCAGAATCCTTGCTTCAGGTTGTTATTTTTTTAAACTGTTGAGGCACTTTAAAATGAGTGTGTCAAAATATGTTGATTACTGTAATTAATTACTCTCTGAATCTTATTCCAGAGGCTGACAAGCTGGAGCAAGTAAACAGGGCACTGGGTGAAGCTGAGGCTCTGCTAGCAATAGCCAAAGCACGGGCTACTGGACTCAATTCAGTTGCAGATTCTCTTGGGAAATCAGTAAGTTTTTTATAATGGAAATTTTAATCAAAATCTTTAAAAAAATGTTGTTTTATAAGCATACTGCATTTGAATATAAATTAATAATGATCTTTTATTTTTCAGCATGGTAAAAATGCTGCATCATTTGTTGTTGCTGAGCAATATGTTACTGCCTTTGAGAAATTAGCACGAACGAATAATACTCTGATATTGCCAAGTAATGCTGGTGACATCTCTAATGCTGTTGGTCAAGTAAGTTAAATTTTTCCTTTTTTTTCTTGGTCACCTTATCCGACTGTCTTGAATTTGCTCTAACAAGTCTGTTATTTTTTTCAGGCCATGTCTATCTACAGTACAATTACCAGAAATCAAAGTAAAACAGCTGGAGAAAGAACTTCTCAGTTACCTTTCAAAGGTTCAGATTTAGAAGAATATTTTAGTGATCCAGATGAAACAGAAAAATGTGATCCCAATTCTCCAAGTTCATCCTCCAGATAGATAAGCATAATTCATATTCATATTCTTTTAATTTTATTGTCTGTGTAAGTTGCTTGTTGTAAAAACCATGGTTTGAACTGACTTCCTCTTGATAGTGTTGATCTCATCTACGCCTCATATGGGTTAGTGACATGAACTGTAATAGTATTCAATAAGTCGTAATTGCCCAATGTATAATTTACAGAGGTGTGAAATTAATTTACCTAGCGTCAAAACATCTATAATCCAATTCCACCCCATTTCTCAGTAATAAAATTTTGTGTGGAGGAAGCTCTTTGCATTCTTGAGGAAGAAGCTTAGAAAATCAACATTCTGTTTTAATTGCATTGTTTCAGTTTTAGTCAATAAAGGGTTGAACACTTCTATCTCCTTCCTTAAGTTATACCTTATTTGCAAAATATTGCCTGCTTTTCTATCTCTAGATGCTTAGTTGCCGGTCTACCAGACCACACATATACCAACTGGGCAAACCGAAAACTATGTCTCTATGTGACATCCGGAACCACGGGTGTGGATAAAAGTTTTTGGTCCATTGAAAGTTGAAGGACATCGTGGTAGCAAGTGCGCCGGGAGCACTTTATATTGGGCAAACACTTTTTTGGTAAGAGTTTGAACCAACATTGTGTAAGGCACTGAAATAGGACAAACAAGTAATTTTTCTATTTGTTTTATTTTGTTCCACTGTAGATTGTAAAAATTTCTTACTTAATCAAAAGCCAAAAATATTTTTAAAAAACAACAAAAAAACTCTCTTATCACATGTGTAAATGTACAACCAATGACTTGTGTCATGTGCTCCTCAAGCAACATATAAGTGGGTAGTTCTTAGCACCTCCATGGCAACATATGAAATTAAGGATGGAAGGGTGGTCTTCATAGTAGTGCAGATGGCAGAATTTTATGCTGAGCCTCCAAACAGTCTGAGGGCGAGGACTGGCAATGTTGACAGAAGAAGAAGAGGGAATGATGGGTTCATGAGACCAGCACCGTTGTCAGGTACGCCGTCTCCATCTGAAACAAACAACACAAGAGGGATTACAAGTAAATAAAGTGTATTTCTGCTGAAGTTTGCAAGGAGGGGGGGGGGGGGTGATTCCCTGCTTTCAACCCGACTAGCTGCGGTGAGCACCGGTGGAGAGCAAAGAGCCACTCGCTCGCGTAGTGCGTGATCGCGACAGTTGTTGTCTGCTCATTTCCATCATTCCATCGTCGTTTTGTTTCGCTCTGTCAACGACGCCGACCATCAAACAGAGCTCGGGCCCGCCCGCCGCCAGGGTCCTTTATCAGTGAACAAACGCATCGTGATCGTACGGGCCCCATTAGCTCTTATGGCGCGTTCGCCGCCCCGTTCGCTAATCACTCCAGTTCGTACGATTGTTCCTTGTGCTATTCTCTGAATTTGGTCCCAAGAACCAGAGGAGTCGTCTGATTCAGAAGAGCGTTCAAGAGGGACTCTCCCATACCTCCCGCATAGCTCCGTACTTGTTGCGCTCATGGGGCAAGTACAGGAGAGCCCCTCTTGAACGCTTTCCTGAATCAGACGGCAGCAGCAGCTAGCGCCCGAGGAGAGGTAGGAGAGGCACCCGCGCCACGGTCACTAGCTTGCCACCGCCGCTATGAGAAAAAGAGGCCAAAGCCCCCGGCCCGGGCCCCGCCGTCGCGGTCCTGGCGGGGTCCTGGCCGGCGAGTGCGTGTCGTCGTGGGAGGTGTGGGGGATTGCTCACAAACAGCTTAGCTCTCGGTAGAGAGAGACAGACAGAGAGAGGGGTTGGGGGTGGGGGGGGGCACCCGTGCCTCTAAATCGAGCAGAGTGGTGACACTGAGAGGCAATGCTGAAAGTTCATGCGAGAGTCATTGAGGAAAAGGTGCGAAGGGAATGCCCAGTGCGAAATACGGCTGTCAAAACGATATCAGCAGAATGTCGTCGAATTCTGCCCACATTTCCGTCGTCGTTTCGTTTTTGATATCGCACTTCTCGCGGGGGGTCTCACCTTTGTCATTGGGGTCGTCGTCGTCGTCGCCGTCACCGTCCCGGTCGATGGCCTGGATGAAGACGACGTTGAGGGCGAGCAGGGCGAGCAGGAGGGCGAGCCACGGCCTCATCTGCGACAGAGGGCGAGAGAGATGGAGCTCAGGTAACCGCGGTGCCCGTGATTGTAGAACAAGTGCAAGTGGTTCATGGTGGTGTTGCTGGTGGTACTTCACTTAAACTGAACCATCCGCCGAAAAATCAGGGAAAAAAACCACGAAAAAAACGAGAAAAAATTAGAGAAAGTCAGAGAAAAACAAAAAGAAACTTGAAAAATCGGTGTGCGCTTGAATGTTATAGTGAAGCACCCCTCGTGTGGCTCAGAGACAATACTTTTCACACATGATTGATATTGATGATGAGGCGGTTGTTGAGCCTGGCCCGCGATGTATTTGGGGCCGGGCCAAGCGCCACGCTGCGCCCTGCGCCAGGGACGTGGCGCACCACCGACACAGGCCAGAGTGATCGTTCATGCAAGGGCTGTTTGTTTTGTTTGTCTTTTTTCCCCACCTCGTCCTCACTTTTCGCGGCGCGCGGGGGTTCGTCCCCAAATGATGCCCGGCGCAATCGTCTATTTCGGGGCGCGACCGCGGTGCGACACCCCTTTTTCACGTGATCCGGGCCCACGAGCCCTGCGGTGGCAGCGGTGGTGCGGTGTCTGGGGGTGCGGCCCAGCCGGGCGGCGAGCCAGGCGTCGCCGCACCGGGGGGCGCGGGGAGGAGGGCGTCGTCTCGCCGCGGAGGGGTGAGAGGAGGGGTCATACACTCAAACGGCACGACTATTGGGTCGTTCCCATACCTTTAGGGGGCTACAAATATGATGGGGTCCCGAAAGGAACAGGGCCATCATCCATATGGACCACATGATTATTTTGTACCCCAGGGTAAAAAAATATATTTTGGGGTCCTACGGGACTGCATGATGGCCCTGATCCTCTTTTGGACCGTCGTATTTGCATCCCCTGCCCCTAAAAGTTACGAAGTGTGGGGCGAAGCGCTTAAGTGAAGAGTGGAGTACTGATTCGCTATGGCGCGAAAAGCCTGCCGAGAGGCTCCTTAATTTAGAGAGGGCAGGGCATACACCCTACACCTCCACGACTGCTGAAGAGAGATGCGACATCGCGATAACTTCCGCGTGCAGGCCGCACTGCAGGCCGGGCCGGGCCGACAACAAGGGGGGCTTTGAGTGGGACGCCCGTCAGAGGTCGGGGTCAGAGTTCAAACACCTACCACACACACGCGCGCGCGCACACACACACACACGCACACACACACATGCATGCATGCAGGAGTTATTTCAACTTTATCGATGCACGAATAATGGTGTCCATAGAGGGGTGGCAGCATAATGTACACCGAGTATGCCTCCTCCCGACCCCCCCCCCCTCAATCTCTCTCTCTCTCCCTCCCTCTCGCTCTCTGATGGGCATACCGACACACAATTAAAAGCAGCCCGACCATTATAGCTGCCCGAGCCGGGCCGTGCTCTGCTCGCGCTCGTATAAAACAAGATCAAGGCGCTCGCTCGCCACAGGTCGGCCGGGGCGAGAGGTTCTCTACATCGTTTGGCCCAGAGCTCTGTGCCGGGGGCGAGCGGGCCGGGGTGTGTCAGCGCCTTCAACTTGCAGCCCTCCGTCTCCGTCGCGCGCGCGTTCTAGCTGCCCCGCACGGCTGTGTCGGCTGGTGCTACCGGAGCCCTTAGCGCCTGCCACCGTCGGGTAGGCAAGCCCGCGACGCTCCGGCGCGCAACGGGCTCGCCCGCTGCCCGGGCGCCTCGGTCAAGGTGGGAGGCGGCGGCGCGGCGCAGGAGCCCTGCTCCCGGTGCATGGGCCAGTCTCTTGTTCTCCTTGTTCCACTCGTCAGTCTCACTCTGCCGACGGTTAGAGATTGAAGAACTGCGCCGTCTGAGCAGCAGAGATCTGCATCTCACTCGCACATGTCGCTTTGCGTGCGCTCCCGCGACTGGTGGACCGACCGGCGCCGACTTCCGCCGGGTGGGAGAGCGTGCTTCTTGGAGGGATGGGCATGAACGGCGTCAAGCCCACATGGGGTTCAAGAGCGGGATGATTGTTTGTTACGGCGGAAAGGTTGCACCACATCACACGCCTGCCCTCGCTCGCCTCTCTCCCACTCCCCCATACACCTGTACCCACCCGGTCCTTGGCACTGTTCTCAGGGTGGTGCAGGCAGGTGCGCCGAACGAGCCATGGAGCACAGCGTCATACCGCCCTCGAGCTACTATTTTGGCTCCGAGAGAGAAATATACACTCAAAAGCGTTTCACTGATTATGGGGGGCACTCTTTTGGCTGCTAGAACGAGTGAGCACACCAACACCAATTACACCTCATACACTTTCATAACGATAACAAGTCGGCGAAAAGCCACAAGAACAGAGGTGTGTCAAAGCTAAGGCAGATCAAAATGGCATCACAAGTCAAGATGACTAGATTTTGATTTATGACGTCACCCTGAAAGATCTATCCTTTTGAAGGAGTCGTAATACCGCCGTTAGAGGGAAGTCCCCTCAAAAATTGCTCTCAAAACTAAAACGAACACTGCTAAAATGATATACTCAAATATGAAGTATTTGAAATAGAAAAATGACTGCGCCTAGCAGTATAAGTAAACCCACCTTGACTAGATTGTGATGCTCAGCTCAGCGGTGGGACTGTGTAATGCTGAGGATCCCCACGCGTACTGACCGGGACGCGGAGTCGTCCCTCCCTCCCTGGTCTCGAGGGTCCCCCCCCCCTTCCCCCCGCTATTTCCCCCCCAAGTGTTGTCTGTCTCCGTCCCGCTCGCGAGTGTGGATGGGACGGGGTCCACCCTGGTCCGGCACAAAACTAAAATAAATCGACCAGACCCGGCGGGACAATGAGCACAATGCTGCGCCGCCGAGAGGGACAAGGCACATGGCGAGGCGTGGGTGGGAGCCCTCTCAGACATCTCTCTCGCTCTCACTCAGGGGCCATCTCTAGGAATCAGCCGTATCATTCCCCGTTAATGGATTCCCTTGCCTGAGCACTTCAGTTTTGTTTTTTTAGTGAAATAAATGAATAATACAAAAGGGGATAAGATAAGCTGACTTGATATTATTGCAATGATTTTTGTAAATGTTTATTAACATATTAAAGTAACATTCTTTCATAATTTGTAACAAAATAGTCTAAAGTATCCACCCTTGAACCCATTTCTGACGTGAATTATCGCCTAGAGTTCTCCCATCTAATCTCAGTGGGTCCTTTAGGAAATCTTCTTGGCCTTTAACTCTTTTAGGGTCTGGTTTCACTGCATCTGACACAATCATTTGGCCATCACC
Source organism: Frankliniella occidentalis (assembly GCF_000697945.3). Taxonomy (NCBI): domain Eukaryota; kingdom Metazoa; phylum Arthropoda; class Insecta; order Thysanoptera; family Thripidae; genus Frankliniella; species Frankliniella occidentalis. The sequence continues at coordinate 78,162 of NW_026267222.1, forward strand.
TGTAAGTAGTGTTCTTTCTATATCCTCTTCAGTGGGTTCTCCATTGGGAAAAGAGATAGGCGTAATTTTCACCAAATGTTTCACTTTCCATAGATCTTCACAGATGTTCTGATGATTCTTTAAAATGACAACATGATATTTTTCCTGGAGGAAGAGAGAAATTAAGAGTTTCATTTGAAATAATTTATCCATCAGACGGACTAATAAACACACTTACGTCGGAATCCAGTCCAAGTCGGGTCAGAACTTCCTTATCCCACCATGGCTGTCCCTTCATGGGTTTGACTCTCTCTACCATAAACAGCTTTGACGGAACAATTGGTGGATCTTTGTAATTGGGATCCCTGCAAAAAGAACATCAGTATTAAATGAACATTAGTAACGCCCACAAACGCCACAGACCGCAAAATGATAGAGTGCACCACAACAAACAGAACATTCAGTTGGGACATTTTGTCTTTCTGTGTGTACAAACGCACCCAGAAGAAAAGGAAACAGCCAAGTAGTCAAAATGAGGCTGCTAACGACTGTCAAAACTTATCACAAACAACACTATACTTATTTAGGAAGAGGTTAGGGAACTTACCGAGGGTAGTACTTCAGTTTTCCTGTTTGAAGCTTGTAGGCGTCAGGATACATTTCTGGCTGATTGGTAAGGAACTCATATTCATGGGGCCTTTTATGTTTACGATAACTCCTATTGCGCACCGATTGGGTAAAAATTAAATTAAGTCTTTGAGAAAGTAAAGCCCTGCACACGGTCGCCATGTTTAATGTTGTCTGTCTGCTAGAGGCTCGACCAGGTCAAACAACGTGACAACGTTCACATGAAGCAAGAACGAGAGACTCGCAGAATATAGCCCAAGTAATCTAGTAAATCTTGTTGTGCACTAATCACTAAGGAAACTCTAGCGTTTTCTGATACGTGGAGGGTTTGGAGAAGGTGTTACATTATGTTGGTCGTACTGGTAGAAGTTTTCTTGTGCAACCGCTAGGTACCCAGGTAGCAAAGCGGCAAGTTTGGATGGTGACGGGAAGGTTGAGGAGAAACTAAGAGAGAAAAAAGCCAGAGAAGTGGACAAGGAGCAGGAGCATCAAAGTGTGCTGCTAAATGAAACTCTGCAGCTTCAAAAATAATTTATCTGTTAATTTTCGTTTCTGAAGTTTAGTAAATTGGAATTGTCCCAGTCCCAGGATAGGAACACATGTCCAGTTGTCGAATTCCATTAATTTCAGTGCGATTTCTGCCTTTTTTTCCCTGATGCTTTCTGTGTAACTTTTCAGCACTTCCAAAACAAACAATGATCTACAAGATCAGAATTCAGAATGGTGGATCTTTTCTATGACCAGAATTTTGTTTCTCTTGACCTCCAGGTTGAATATGCCCCTTCTGCCTGAATACTTAATTTGCTACAAAGAGAAGGAAAAAAATGAGACAGATATTTGATTATGGACTAAACTTGTTTTTATTTTCCCAAACCAGATAATACAGTAAACAGCAACCACATATTATTTGCACACACTAAACACTCCAGAGGTACACATTCTAGTAGTACCTATATTCCCATTTAGTATACCCTAAAGCCTTTTCTCTCCAATCTTTGGTCCAATTTTGTGCTTCAGTTGATTTGAATTTTTTCTTTGCCCTTAAATCGGTTACTATAGTAGGATCTTTAGGGAAAGCACTTATTCCGCCAAATATTGGGTCCTCTGTAAAAAACAAACATTTCATCAGTAAACAAGCGCATCACAAATGCCTGATAACACAGTAAAACAAAAACCAGACCTGGATCAAACCGCTTCGGATTTAGTTGAATATGTAAATTGGGTGGCAAATCTTTATTTTTTAAGTGCTCCAGAGGAGTTAATGTATCAACTGGGGTTTTATAAAACTCCAAAATGTCATCTGAAACATAAAAAGTTACATGAAGACAAAAAGACTCAAGTAAGGGTTTTATAGGAAAGGTACTGACCTATTGTGTTCATTCGATGGAGTTGGGAATTGGGAACACTATGCTGGAATGCTTCATAACATTCTGCCAATATTTGGAATTTTACAAGAGGTTCTTTGATGTCAGACTTTGAGGATAGACCTTTAGCATATTTAAAGGTGATTGATTCAAACTGTTCCTCAACATTCTCAGGAGGCTGATAGGCTTTCAATGGACGAAGATATCTGAAAGACGACATTTTAAAATTAAGATGTAAAGGTAATATAAGTAACCATTGTTAACAGTACTTGGAGACCAACCCTCTGCTTTCCAATTTTTGTTGGGTATGATATATTTGAGGTCCAGGTTTCTTCTGCGGTGGTCTGTCTTTAGGTGGACGAGACGTATACTGTTGGGAAACAAAACAAAAAAGAAGGTAAAATAAAGAAATGCAATAACCAATATAAATATATAAAAAAACAATATGAAAATAACGTAAATTTTCTTACAAGGAGAAAGGACAATAAAAGGTAAATTTAAATGCCTTAACACCATACAAATTTAGGGGTTAAGTTTACCAAGGGGAGAGAAATCGTGTTTTCACAGAAGGCTACGACTACGGTGCAAGCATGTTTCTCAGGAATCATTCAGTTTTGAGGACGAGACACAGTACAATTTTTGTATCATAATAGGAAAAATACTTTCATATACAACTTACGAGACGAATATCACATACCTTTGCGACATTTCCGACGTTTAGGACGGAAAATATCTCTCGAAGGAGCGGTTCTCGTTTCACTAACGCCGCCATGACAGTTTTCTACAGCTTCACGTGACCCACAGCAGCCAATCACCGCCGAGGACTCTCCTGCGCTTGTTGTCGTATCCGCCATTTTACAGTCGCCATTGAAAGGTGAAATTCGTCCTTTATGGTCCCGAAATACGGCGGGTTTCGTGTGGATATTGTTACTTAAATTGTGTGGTTAGTGGTTAAAAACATTTTTAAGAAAATGGCGAAGCCATGACACATCCCAATCATCAAACAAACGGAGCTAGTTTGGAGGATTGCCACACAAATTTCTTTGCTCTGGTAAGTTGATTTCAATCATCTATAGGCCTAAGAATCTAAGTCAAATTTTTACCATCAAATTTCTGTCAACATATTAATTTTTGCGCACAAACTCCCCTACTTATACTTTCCTTCAACTGGACTTGTTATGGTATTTTCGTTTAAACACGATCGTCTCTTGTATTTATACCGTGAGAAACTTTCATCTGCCAAAGTGTCACGCCTTGGGTATCCCGGTTTGTAAAGACTTCTGGAGCAATGCCCCAAGTCTTCATGATATGCCATGAAGCCTATGTCAGCTGTGAAGCCGCTTTCGGACTGATCGTGCTGTTCATTTTTTAGGCTACGCCTGAAGACTAGTGTTTCTCATAGACATAACCCTGTTGTTTAAGCTTCAAGTGGAAATGGTGTCAGGCTGAGCCTAGAAAGGTCATCTGCCTCAGCTTGGACCCAATGTTAGCTGTTTGGAGAATCCTAACCTTATCACTTAATTCAAATTTATTTTCTGATCTGAATTGCAGTAAATATCTATTATTTACTCCACAAGTTTCAGTTATTCCAAACTTAAGCTACACAACATGAAGTGGAAAGTTTCAAATTTCTACAATCTTTACATTTATACTATGAAGTTGGGTTAATAATATCAAAGTTTAAGATATTTTCTCCTCAAGAATGTGATCTTTTGCGATATTGTGTGTGTCTATGATTTATTTACACTAGACAGGACACCGAACTAGATTGCGACGGTTGTTTTCTTCCTTGTATGTTATGTGTGTGTTTCATTTACATGAAGCTTTACTAACTGTATTTCTAATCATCAACTTATCATCTCGGCATCATCAGATGTCTACTGCTTGAGTTATGGTATTGGAAGTCCATTTACCCAAGAAACGTTTTGCTTTACTTTGAAAATTTTTACAAGTTTGCCATACATTTAAATTTATTTTAAATGTAAACCTTAACAAGAGGACTGTTATGGACTGCATCATTTTTATTATCCTGACACATTAAATTCATGCCATCAGTTTCATTGATTTTAGTCCTGGTTTGTGTCAACGGCCAGGAACCTAAGTGGTGTTAGTTACTGCTGACAGCTTACTTTTTTGCTCTCGTCAGAACCATGTTGGCATAGGACGACCTTCTATATGTTGCTGCAACATTGTTTGGTCCAATCTATACTGAAGGCCATTGTTTTGTTTTACCTTGGCTGTCACATCATCAGTTTAATTCCTGAACCTGGAGTGTTTCAACTGCTTCTGCCTACGTCTTTTACAATAAGAATGTCTATCGGTTTTTTCACCTTGTCCCAAGGTAGAACCCTCCCCTCCCCATACATTGTGGTGTTGACGGTGGGGTTGTCATCCGTGTTTTGACTTTCTAGAGTCTGACAAGGGCCCCTGGCCTGACACCGCGGGGGTGTGTGACTCAATACGTGCTGCGCTCTGTGGCGATGTGCCGCGGCTCGCTCGGCTCCTGCTCCAGCCAGGGAGGCGTCCGAAACGAGCCGAGACGGAGGCCGCGTCCCTCTCTTCCCCTCCCCCACCTCTTCGCCCTCCTTTGGGTTCGGGGCTGCGTCCGAATGGGAGGGAGGCGGGAGACGAAGAATGCACTTCAGCCGGTCGGGTCTAGCCGCACCGATCCCGCTCCGACCGACGGGCGACGGCGGCGGCTGCCGCTGCCGCTGCTGCAGCAGGAGGAGCAGGAGCTCCGCGCCGCCGCCGCCGCGGGCCGGCTCGAGCCCTGGCCGAACCCATGCCCGGCTGCGCTGGCTGCCTGCTTGTCCGTCTGGCTGGCCCGGCCCCCGGCCGGCGGCGCGCCGCGTTGCCACGTCTCTGTTCGCATGTCGCATTCTGTGCTACGCTCGGCCTGGGCCGAGTGCTAGCGCCCCGGTGGCCAGACCGGCCTGCCCCCGCGGCAGCCCCTCCGGGGGCCTCTGTAGCAAGAGAGAGAGGGAGAGAGCGGTGGAAGAAATGGTTCGGCGCGGGCCGGGCCGTGGGGCCGAGCGCGGGGCCGGCGGGGCGAAACCTTGGGCCGCGCTGCTCCTCTCGTCCCCTCCCTCTCCCGCCCACCCCCTTGTCCGGGAACCCCTTGGCCGAGGGGTCGGCGGCCGGCTGGAGAGGTCTTGGAGAGCGCGCGCTGCCGACCGGTGTGATTAGCGCAACAATTCAACAGGTGACGTCATTGAAATGGGAATGAAGGGAAAGGAAGGCGGGGGAGGATGGGCGGGGGCGGCGACATGTATCGCGTCAAGCCGAACGAGACGGGCGAGCGATTGACAACCACCTGTGGGGAAGGCTCCTAATCGCAGCTTCCACCCGCTTGGCCGGCGGCGGCCTCGAGGACCTGTCCCGGGTCAGCGGCGCGGCCAGGGGGCTCCCCGTCGTCGAGGGGTGGTCGTTGTGGCCGGGCGCGTGGTGGCGGTGCACGGGCCGGTGCAGCGTTGCCTCGTGTACTCTCTATGCCTCGCTTAAAGCCCCCCCGGTTTTTTCCGTCGCCAGCCTATCACATTCAAGGTTGAGATGGAACGGACTATGTTGTCGCGCCGCACCAGTTCGGATGTCCGCCCGCCCGCCCCGCCCCGCTGCCGTGAGATGGTAACCTTGGCGGCGCCGCGCACTACAGCGCACCTGGATGCAGCCCGGCCTGGCCGCGCGCTCGGTCGGGTCCGGGACTCCCGCCCTCGCCGACTTCGACGAAATGGCTTTATTCTCCCGGGCAATGTCTCTCTCCCACTGCTATAGTCGGTATGACCCGCTCCTGCCGCAAGTGCCGGCGCTTCGCAGGCGTTTGTCGCGCCATTTCAACGCCGTGTTACGGGTGGGGAATTAAGAATGGGTGACCTTCCTGAGCCCGAGCTGTCAGTCAGGCGGCGGCGCCTCGCGTCGTGGTTTGTTTTGGTTCCGCCCCGCCACTGCCGCCGCCGCCCGCCACCGCCAGTGTCGCGTGGCGGAAGTGGGTCACTCGGCGCATCCGTCATATTAGCAGTGACCCAGTTGAGGGACAGGGGCCGCGCGGCCGTTCGGGTGCGGCGGTCACCAGAGCGCTGGGCGGCTTGGAGACGGAACGGTGGTGGTGGCTGCACAGGGGGAGGCGTCCCCGCGGGGTCCGCGGGCAGCCACTGCCCCGCCCTCCATCACCCCCGCAACGTCACAGGACGCCGGTGCTGGTCGGCGGGCAAGTGCGTGCTCGTGGCCCGCGGGGAGCCCCCGACCTGTGTACTACTATACTACTGCACCTCCGCGTACACCGCGCAATCAGCAGCGCAGCAGCGCCTGCCCCGGCGCGGCGGCGGCCTCAGCCCAGTGTAAACACGGGAGATTGCCATCGCGCGGCATGTGTGGCGGCAGGACGCGAGAGGGGCCTAGGTCCGCCCCGCCCCGCCCCGCCCCGCACCTCAGGACGCTAAGGCCGCGGCGTGCCGTACGTAGCGGGAGCGGGGCGGGGCGCGGAGCCGGCAACGCCGCCACTGCTACCCGTGTGTGTTGTCGTAGTCTTGCCGCCCCGCCCGGGCCGGAGCTGCACTCGGAGCCTCTGATCACTGATGACTTGATCGCTCACCATGATGATGACCCGCTGCCCAACGCAGCGC
>NW_026267222.1:88801-97628 GCF_000697945.3 Frankliniella occidentalis
CCACCTGCCATTTGGAGATATAGGAATCCTAACAACTTGTTTTTCTCTTTCCAGACCGACCTATGCGGCATAAAATGGCGTAAGTTGGTGTGGCCGGAGGCGGCGCCCGCCGCGCCCGCGCCCGAGGTGGTGCTGGACCCGGTGCTGCTGAGCTTCTCGCGCTGCCTGCACGCGGACATCCTGTGCGTGTGGCGTCGCGTGGGCCGCCGCCCTCCGCCGCCCGATGACTCGGCGCTGCTGGACGCGCCCCTCGGCGCGCCGCCGCCCCCGGTGGCGCCCTCCATCGTGGTGCACCCGCCCCTCGCCCTGCACGCCGCCAAGGAGCTGTGGATCTTCTGGTACGGCGAGGAGCCCGACCTCTCCAGCCTCGTGGTCCCCGACCTGCTGAACACCGGTGAGTACCGCGTTCAACACCACCACGAGAGAGGCGTCGCCGTCAAGGCGCGCAACGAGAGAGGAGACGCGGTCGCTGAACCCGCTCGAGCCGCTCGGTACCTAACGTAAAGGAGCGCCACCCCCCGCCACGCCGCGCCGGCCGCGCCCGGGCGGCTGACGGTCAGTGCCCGCCGCGCCCCGCCCCACCCCGCCACCGCCGTCGGCACCACCGGCCGTTGTGCTTGCAGTGGCGTGGCGTGGCTTAGCTGGCTTAGCTGCGGTCCCTCCGGATGCCCCCATGTTCACTGATCCCGCCTGGCCGCGGGCCCGCTCAAAGGGTTGGTGGTCGGCTGCCTACCTACCAGTCCAGCCCAGCACTCCCCGTGCACTTCCGGTGTGTGGCTCGAGCCCGCTCTCATGGAAGAGGCGGAACTCGTCTTTTATTTTTATTTTTTTCCGGTTCAGAAGGGTGTAATCCGTGGTCCGCGTTCCATTTGGTCTCGTTCCCGTTCAGGTGCGAGAGACGCCTCGCCCCTCGCCGCTCAGAGCAGAGTTTCTGTGAGTGCGAGAGAGAGAGATATTGAACCCTGCTGACAGCTCGCCCCACCTGCCCTGCACCTTGCGCGCCCACGCGAGGTCCAGGAGGGCGCGCTCGGCTCTCTGCCACGGCGGCGGCCGGGCGATAACCCCTGCTGCACGCCCGCACAATGGGGGGGGGGGCGCCAGCCGCGCTCCAGAGCAGAAGTGCCCCTCTCCTCTAACGGGGCGCAGGGCGGCGCGGGGTCCAGGCACCAGCCGGCGGCGGCGGCGGCGGCGCTGGGCGCGCGAGGGCGTTCACCCCGGCCCTGCCCGGCCCGCCCCGGCGGCAGTGCTGCAGTGCTGCAATGCGGTGCAAAGGGTGCAGCCGGCTGGGGGTTGCATACGGGCCCCGGGCGAGGGTGTTCCCGCGGCCGCTGCCGAGTTACTCTTGACGTCCCTGGAGCCGACCCCCTGGACAAGCGGACCATGAGTCCAGCTGTGCCTCAGGCCGGACCACATTGTGTGTCCAGGACCGCCACGCGCCACGCGCCGCGGCCCGGCGGGCGGCCCCGCGTCTATGAAGAGGCGTCCCGTTGTTATCCTTGGCCCGCCCCGCTACGCCCCGCTACGCCCCGCTACGCCCCCCGCCGCCGCGCTCCGCGGTCCTCCCGGTGACAGGGGAGGAGCGGGGCGGTGCCGGCAAGGCGTAGCACGGTGCGGTATGCCGCGGGTGGAGCGGCGGGGCGGGGGAGACCTGGCAACGCCGCGCCCGCCCGGCCCGGCACACTGCTCTGGGCGGCCGCGTCCGAAGTGCGGCCGTGTTGTGTCGGCATGGCAATGCCGTAAGGGCCGCCGTGCGCATGCGCGCTACGGGCCCCGCGCAGCTCGCGCAGCCCGCTGTGGGGAGGGGGGCGGGGCTCGGCGCTCCACTCCGCGCGGTGGGTGACGTCTGCCGCGGCGCCGCCAAGTTTGAAATGGGCGCGGAACGGGAGCCGGCGGGCGTGAGGAGCGCGCGCCGGTGCGGGGAGCCCCGTCGTGACACGATGTCTTTCCACCACTCCAGGATGGGAGGGGGCGAGCGCCTTCGGCGGCCGGGGATTGGGAGAGGGGGGGGGGGCTATTAATTGAGCCAGAGGGGCCCGGCGCCTCCGCCGCTCGCAGCTCCGTTTTGGCGCGTCCTCGCGTCCTTGTCCCCTTCCCTTCGCCCTCTGCACCGCGGCGAGCGGCGGGGCGCGCGCGCGGTGTCGTGGCCAAGCGGGTGGAATCAATACAACACACCGCCCCGCCGGCCCCACCCCGCCGCCGGCTGCGCGGCCCAGGCCCGGGCCCAGGGCGAGGTGGAGAGCACCCTCTCTTCCACACCATACGAGTTTCTCACCCCCGCACCCGCAGCGCCCCGTGTGGGGGGAAAGGGGAGGGGAGGCGCTGCAGGGCAACGTGCTACATACAGTTGTTTGCCAGATCGGCACCTGCCCCGCCCCTCCCCGCCCCGCCACGCTCCGCCCCTTCCTCAGCCCTTTACCCTCCTCGGCCAAAACGGTATCGTTCGAGTCTCTGCCAAAATGTCGGCGCGTTGGTCCACCGCGGGGAGGGCCTGCAGCCGGCCGGCACACTTCCCCGGTCGGGCCCCCCGGGCCTTTGCCCCGCGGAAGTACGCGGTAGGTCCGCCTCTTGCACGCGCTGAGCCATATTGGCCAGTAGCAGCAGCAGCTTCCGCCCTTTCTCCGGGGAGGGGGCGTGGCGGGGGCGGGGTGCGGCGGCGCGCGGCGGGTGCCCTCCTTTGCCTTATCGACCTGGTCATACCAACGGGCGCCGGTGGTGCCGGTGGCGCTGCGTGCCGGGGCAACACGTTGGCGGCTGGCTCGTTGTTCGGCCAGCTCTAGCACCGAGGGGGCAAAAGGGGTGGGGGGGCACCTATTTCGCCGCTGCTCCATTTTGGGGGGGCAGCTCGGATGTAACCCACTTTGCGCGGCGGCGGGCGGCGGCGCGGGCGCTATGTGCTGCCTGCCGCTCGCCACCACCGCCCTCGCTATGGAGCCGGAGATTGGTAGCGTCCATGAAGGGGGAGGGGAGAGAGGGGTTAACCCGGTATGTGGGGCAGAGGCCGAGGCCGCCGCGGGGGGAAGGAGAGGGAGGGGAGGGGACCTATCCACCCCCATCTACCGCCTTGAGACATCATCGACACCCAATCTATTCGCCCCCGCCGTTCTCTGCGTGCACATGATGCGGCTCTCCCAGGCCCGGGCGCCTTTCATCGTGCCTCGGCTGGCCGGGAGGAATAAAGGGGGGGGGGCTGCTGGGGCTGCTGCTGGATGGAGAAAGGGTTGTGTGCGTCAGTGAAGTATGGATGGGAGGGGAGGGGGTACCCGCGCTCGTCTTTCTCTCTCACGCATTCACCCCCTATCCCTCCCGCGGCTGTTCCACCCTGCCGCTGCTCCGGCATCTCCCTTCTGCTCTCGCCGCCACCGACGCCTTTCGGAGGGATAAAAAGTTTAACAAGACAACGCGGAGTGAAGAAAAAATCAATAGCTGGAGGTGAGCGAGCGAGAGCGATGGGAGAGGATGTGTGGTTAGCGAGCGAGCGGCTCGGTACGGGCGGCGCCCTCTCGCGCGTGACGTGCCGCTGCCAGAGCGGAGCCTTGCCTTTTCGCGAATCGATTGTGTGTGACGCGCGCTTACCCGCCCCCCTCCCCCATCGTCTCCCACACACTGTCTCTCGCTCACTCCACCCACCCTTTCCTATCGTATGTCTGTCTCACTCTTCCGCCCATGCCCGTGTCCTTGCACGCGGCGGTGCGGTGTCTCCACGCCCGGCGCGAGGACGCCCTCCACCTCCCCTCGTCTTCACCCTCACAACCCTCACCAACTCGCTCTCTTTCCCTCTAGCCGCGATGGCGCATGGCGCCCGGCTACTGGACAGGCACCTCCCTTCCTACGGCAAGCCCCACCCACCCTCGCTCGATGCCCCCCGCCCCCTTTCCACCCTTTCCTCTTTTCCCCCCAGGCCATCGATGGGCGCAAAACGTGGACAATTGAAGGACACCGCCGCCGCCGCCTTGCGCGCGATAAGTGGCCGGATCTTGGGGGGTTGAAGGTGACCCGCGGGGATGGGGAAGACCAGGAGGAGGAGCGTGAGCGGCATGGCGGTGGACGGGGGGGTCGCAGAGAGTGACGGCGTCGGGCCCCTCAGGTTTAGCCGGAACGAGCTGGGGGCCCGAGACGAGTCCCTTCCACTGAAATACTCATTGTACAACCCCTCACCTCAGAGAGGAGCCCTCGCTCTCAGAAGACGCCACTGGGTGGGCCGCCCGCCGTGCTCTGGTGTTGCGCGGGCGGGCATCGCGCCTGCGGGCGGGCGGGCGGGGGTGGAGGGAGGACGAGGACGAGGACGCTCGCGCCAAGCGGAGGACATTAGAGGAAATACTGTCTCTAAACGAATTTGTTGCCGCCCTACGCAGTTGCTCGCGTGGGCAGGACAAGTAGCTGGCGCGAGCTCTAGAGGGACGAGCCACCCTCTTGCCCTCTGCCGCCTGGAGGATCTTTGGCTCTAGTCGCGCTCGGCCCGGCAGGGGGTGTGGGGGCCGGCAAGTCACTTAATGCTGACCAACAGGTGTGGATGTGTGGGGGTTGGGAGGGTAGGTAATCAGTCACTTCTAGCAATTGTGTTGGGTTTCTAAGCGACTAAATGACGTTTTTTCCGTCGGTATTTCTTTTCTATTTGTCATGTTTTCAAATGAGGAAAATCTCTTAACTTAAATTTTGATTGTTCTGATTACAGAGAGCGAGCAGGGGTCCTGGGAGAGTGGTCTCTCGTATGAGTGCAGATCATTATTATTTAAAGCCCTCCATAATTTAATTGAAAGGTGAGTTTCCAGTCTGTTCTTATTTATTTGGTGAAGTATTACAATTTGTTCAGACGCTAAATTTAAATGCTTTTCTTTGTAGATGTCTTCTTTCACGCGACCTTATTCGCTTAGGCCGCTGGTTTGTACTTCCTTACGAAGGGACCGAAGAAGTTGAAGGAAAGAGGTATTTATACTTCGCATTATGAAAGTAGAAAGTGAAAAGCAGGGCATTTGAACACTAATCATAATTTTTTATTTTTGCTTTGGAATTTCAGTCCACATCTTTCTTTCCTATTTTCATTCTTTGTTCATGGGGAAAGCACAGTGTGTGCAAGTGTTGATGTGCGACAGCATCCCCCTGTTCGAACACTTTCATCGCAAGTCCTCCAACAGGCCCAGTCTTCCCAGGCCGGTGTTCCAGGTAGGTCACCTCTTGGGCAGTAGCAACTTCTACATTTTAAAGAGAGAAATGCACTTAAATTTTTATCCCTTGTTCTTTCTCTCTAAATTTTAATACTGATTGCCCTAATTTTGCTTTGCAGTCATTTTAGCTCCTTTTGGTCTGGCGGGCACTCTGAGTGGCCAGTCATTTAAGGCTGTTGATCAGAGAACATCTCGTCTTTTAGAAGACTGGAAACAATTTTACCCTATAGATAGCAGAAGTTCAAACTGTGATGATTCTTCAACGCCACAGGCTGTTGAGGTGATAGTGGGTAAGTAATTTTTGTTTCTTGCTCCATTGCTATGTTGTTTGTTTGCTGTACTACCATATTTTGTTATCTATATCTTAATTTATATATCAACAGGTGGTGTGAAAATGAGGTATCCTTCTTGTTACGTGTTGGTGACTGACATGGATGATACACCCTCCAACAACCTTGCACAGAATCCTCCCAAGGCAGCTGGTCTGTCTTCTGAAGAGCCAAGTATGTCATTGATTCTCATTTCCCTTAACTTCAACTTTTTTTAAAATTATATTCTGTAATATAATTTCTTTGTCTTACTTTTAAGGTCCTGTTCCACCAGTTGAATCACCTTGTTTACGGCAGCAATCATCTGCCACCTCATGGGTCAAGCAAGAACCACCCTCACCTCCAAACCTTGCTGATATTACCTGGCAAGAAAGTATGCTGTCACCACCCTCTGATCCGTCAGACGTGCCACCAGGTCATTGGGACTTTGTTGATCCAACAAGGAAATTGCCATGCTCCTGTTCCAAGTACGTACCCATTACTAAACTTGCACAAGTTTGAACATCCTTTGTGTTTTTAATTTAACAACAAGGAAATCATATACTCTGAGATCTTTGTTGACAGTGCTTTTTGATCTCTTATTTTTAACCATGAAGGTAGATACTTTGTATGCATGATCCACTTTTCAAAAATTACTTATTTTATATTGCAAAAGCATGCAATTGAAACTTTAAAATTTCCTTGAGCTTGCTGTTGCATATGAATATGAGCTTTGTAATTGCATTTATAAAATCAATTTTCAGCTGTAATGATTTGAGCATGGTATAGCATTATTAGATCTTGCTAATATATTATTTTACTTCAACTCATGAAACTTTAGTTTTTAAAACATGTCCTTTTTTGCCAATTATTTTCCATGTACTTTAGGATTATAGTTTTTGGTCTCTCATTATTATGATTTTCCTGTTGCTGCTATTGTGTTCATATGGTGTATACCTGCTGTGTGATCTATTCTCTTGCTATAAATTTGACCAAACTTGAACGAGAATTCTTGATGTGACTGAATATAATTCAGTGTGCTTCTGAGACAAACTTCTGATTTAATTTAAGTGGCCCCGAAATGTTTGTTCTGTCATTCTGTTTCATGCACTTTTTGATGTGTGTTAAATGCACTGAGTGAAACTTTCTATAATTGCAGCACATTGTCACACATATCAATATAGTTAATGTTTGTGTTACAAGAAATATTTTGGTTGGATTTGAGGGAATAGCGCAGCTCTTTGTTTCAAGTAGTGAGGGAGTGAGCTCCTCATTTGTTCAACCAATGTTACAACAAGGCATTTTTTTTTTATACCTCTATCCTTTGTTAATTTTACACTGGATAATTTTTTGCTATTATTCAAGGTGTCTTTACCAAGGTATCCAACACCATTTTTGTTGGATTGGTTTGTTGTATACTTAGTTGAACAAATGGTGATAATGGTTGGAATGTAGGCTGTTATGGCGGCAACTTGATAGTAGTGGTTTGCCGCCTTGCAGGTGTAGACAAGTTGAGGGCAAAGGGGGCCCCGGCAGCAGGTCTCTGATTCCATTCCATCAAAGGGCGCCCCCACGGCACATTCAGCCTGCCAAGCCTGTCAGGTTTGTACCGCACAGTCTGCACACACTCTGCTCAGTCTAACGCTCCACCTTGCATACCTTGCATGACCACTAACTGATTTAACAGAGAAATCATCCCAAATTAGGTTCACTTTCTGTCAGAGAAAAATAAACCAAGAAATTTAAAAGAAACCTGGCACATTTTCAAGGTAGAGAAACTAAATATAGGTATATTTTTTTTACTCTACCTCATCTTGATAGTCCTTGCATGAGCGCTTGACTTAAGAATGTTTGTATAACTAAGCATGTGGAAATCTGAGGATAGCTGTGATGTGTATGTGTCTTGAATGCGGATTTTGTCAATGTGGTGTGCTTTCTGTACCATCCCTCTTTTAATTTTTCTGCAAGTGTTGTGTATTCCCAGGTTTCCACATGGTCATTGTTAACAAGCAAGCTTCTGCGTCATGAGGCAGACTATCTCCCTTAACATGTGCTCCCCATTTTACTAACATATGTAATTTGTCTTTTCATTTTTTTGGTGGTATGCACTTATGGTAATGGGAAGCTCTTTGAACAGCTTGCCAAGGTTTTAGTCCTTGGAGGCAAACCACATCAATCCCGATGAGGTTAAACTATTCTCTCGTTTGGTTAAAGTCATGCACAAGCTGGTTCGCCCTCTCATGCTCATGATCTTCCCTTGAAGTTTTGGCCAGTTTGGTCTCCTTGCAGCCCCGGACTGATTTGTGAATGCTGATCTGCCTTTCCAGCCGGATGCCCTGTGGCGCTGGACACACCACGCCGATGCCCGAGAGGTCCCCGCAGTCCGCGGCGCCCTCGCCGCTGCCGAACCCCAACTCGGTGCAGCCGGCGTCCGTGCCGCCCGCGGAGCCCACCATGCCCACGCTGTCGCCGCAGCCCTCAGCCAGCTCCGTGGCGGGGCAGTTGTCGGTACCCGCCACGCCTCCGCCCGCCCCCGGGCCCGGCACGCCCGCGCACACGCCTCTGGACTCACACGGGCCCAAGTCCGTGTCGTCCGTCTCGAACCAGGTGTACTCGCCCTACCAGGGCCCCGTGTCCGTGTCGAGCGTGGACAACTCGGGCATGACGGGTGGGCCGCCGAGTGCGCCGCCGGGCCCCCCGGGCCCCGCCCCGGCCCAACCGCCCTCAGGGCCTCCCGAACACCAGCCCCTGACACTCAAGCGGCCCGTGCTCACGGCCAAGGAGTACGAGCACCTCATGCATGAGGACGAGGCGCTCTCGGACAACCTTTATGACTACTCGCAGCTTGATGTGTGGTGAGTGTGTTGGTGGTGAAATGCTAGCAAGCGAGGCTTAAAGGAGTGGCTCAATGAGAGGTTTGCTGACTGCTATCTTTTCCTCGCAAGATTAACTTCATTTTGATACCTGAATGGGGGTTGTAGAAAAGACTCCTGCAACCCTCTGTGGAGAAATGGAACATTTTTATTTATAGTAGTGTCATGTTAAAAATACAGTATTTGTAAGGATCATTTGTTTTTCTAGGTTAAATTATCCAGTCAAAAAGTTCAAGCCTTCAGACATTGAGCAGAAACCATGGCCAAAGGCATCTAATTCAAATGATATCTACCCTGCGGTTCAACCTCCTGCTGCATCTCCTCCTGTGAATGGCCTTCCAGCCACTCCAGGAACACCAGCCTATGCTCAAGCTGAAGTGAAACAGGAACAAATGGTGAGTGAATGTAATATTTGGACCAAATTTTGCACTGTTATTCTACTGCGACAATATCAAATATGACCATGCTGATTAGAGATAGGTCA
>NW_026267222.1:97678-101296 GCF_000697945.3 Frankliniella occidentalis
CCCCCCTCCCCGCTGACAGGGACCCGCTGTCACTGCCACCCGTGTGTGTTGTCGTAGTCTTGCCGCCCCGCCCCGCCCGGGCCGGAGCTGCACTCGGAGCCTCTGATCACTGATGACTTGATCGCTCACCATGATGATGACCCGCTGCCCAACGCAGCGCGTGCGCCCGGCCGGCCGTTTGCTGCGGGGGCGTTGACCCACCGCGGCGTTGACGGCAGCGTGCCGGAAGTGTGGGGCGGTTGGCGCGAGCGGTCGCCTAATCGCTAGGGGGGCGGGGGCTGAGGTTTGGGGCGTCCACGCAACCTGGAAGTCAGCGACAGGTCGCGGGGTAGGGGTGGTGGTGGGGATAATTGGTTTACGTGTTCGAACCGGCGCACGTTTGCCTGTCTCCTCCATTCCCCCTTCTTTTCGTGGCCTTTCTACTTTCCCGGCTCGGTTCCAGCCTTTGCTCCCGGTGCGTGAGCCCTACGCCGTGGGCCGGGCCCAGCCATGGCATTGATCGCGGGTGGGCCGCCCCTCTCACCGCCCCGGCCGCCCCGGCCGCGGCCCGGTGCCGCGCCGCGCCGCACCGGGCGTGGCCGCCCCTCCACTCGCCCGCTTTATCAGGTTGGCGGCATGGGACGAGACGGGGGCTGCCTCTTCTTGCCGTCGGTGGCTCTGCTGGCTCTGCTACCCGGAGCGGCGGGGGCGCGGGGGCGCGCTCAGGGGCTCAACGCCGGAGCAGGGCGGCCGAAGGGAAGGGGGTCGATACAAGGGCGCACGCCCCCGGCGGCCTCCATCCCCTCCCATCCTATCCTCGCGGCTTGAGGCGTCCTTTTTGCTCCCGAAGCAAAACGTCTCCCTCTCTCCTCTTTTCTCAGGGCCCGCCCCCCGAGCCCGCTCAAAGAGGAATGCGTCCCGCCGAGCTGAACTCACTTCCGGGTATCCGGGGTTGTATTCTGCGAGGTCCCCGTCATTGCGCGTCGGATCCCCCCTCGGGCTGCCGTCCAGCGTTCAGGTGGTGCGACCCTATTTGCTCTCCTTATCGGGCCGCTTCGCTTTGGGCGAGAGCCGCTAATCGCGAGGTGGTGCTGTTGGTCGATTGGCCTCTAACCCCCCCCCCCTCTCCACGGGTCTGCCTTCGCAGCTTCGATTCGCTCGCTCGTCCCGGCACCGCCGCGCCTCAGAGCGCCCACCCCGCCCCTCTCTCCGGTCAAGGGGGAGGCCCGGCGCCTCTGGCCTGGCCGCCCGTTGCTGACGCACTTGCCCCCCACTACGCACCCCTCTCCCTCCATCCGACCCCTGGATGCTCAGCGCCACACTCCAGCTCCCTGCGGATCACGAGGGTCGATTAGCGAGGGGTGTACGCACTACTACTGTACGTACACCGGCCTGATGAACCCGCTTGTCAAAAGCCTGCGTGCTATCGTCCACCGCCCACCCCAAATCACCAAACGTGCGCGAGAAACCTAAATGGCGACAATCTTACTCGTGCCATTCTCTGGGGAGGTACCTCCTCTCCTCCCCCCTCTTCCTCTCTCGCTCCAACTCGAGGGTGGTGCGGCTGGTGCGCAGGGGAGTGTGTATCGACGCGTCGCGCCCGCCCCGCGCCCTGCAGCCAGCTTGTCCGCGACGTTGCGCAGTTGGTCGGCCAACCCCCTCCTCCTCCGTGGCAATGTAACCGGAATCTGCGCTCCGGCGCGGTTGCGCCCCCGTTTTCCGCTGCTCCCGAGGCCCAGGAGGTCCCTACCTAGGCGGTCTCTCCCATCCTCTTTCTCCTCACCAGCCCTCACCGCCCCGTATCTCTCTCTCTCTCTCTCTCTTTCTCGCACCCGGCACCGAGGCGGAGAGGGGCAGGAGGGAGGGGGTTGCAAGGCCGGCGTGGAGTGGCGGGCGGGCGGTGTGTGAGAGACAGAGAATCGATCCCGGCCTAGCCTCGCTGCGGGCCGGCCGCGGTGGCGCTGGCGGGGCGGGGCGGAGAAGGGGAATGGCGAAATGGGTACAGCACGGCACGGCGGCGGCGAGAGCCAGCGCCAGAGCCGCGGTGAGATTCGCGAGCCGAGCCGACTCGCAAGGCCGCCGCTAGAGAGCTGTGCCCCCTCTCCCTCCCCCCTCTCTCTCTTTGAGGCGTAGCGCGCCGCGCGGCGCAGTATCTTGCCCGACCAGAGAGGCCCGCCCGACTAGATCCGCGGGCGAACACGAAAATACTGCGGTGCTTAGGTCCGAAGTGGCGCGCCAGGCGTGCGTCATTTACGCACGCACCCACACGCACCCACACTAACACACACACTGGCACTAGACAAGGTCGCGGCAGACCGGCGGCGGTGTTTGACCACCGTCTGGACAAAGTCTAGACTGAAAGATTGTCTTCTCAGCCCAACTCTGATTCATTCATCCGCCGCGATGGGCCGATACTGAATGCATTTCGGTCGAGCCGGGGTTGAGCTTTGCGGGCCTCGACTGTTGGGTGGGTCCCGGAGGTCCCGGAGGTCCCGGAGGTCCCGAGTACCGCCCGCCGCTCCGCCATGTTCCAGATCGCGGTGCTCGCGGTGGTCGGTGGGGTGGGGGTGCCTGGTGGGGGAGGGCCCGGCGCAGCCCGAGCCCGGCCGAGGGGGAGCAGCGGGGCGGACACCTGTTGCTCGCCCCATGAATGGGCGTGTTGTGACGGGCCGAACGTAGCCGGCCGCGATAGCACTCTCCTCCTGGCACACGGGGACTCCCCTGCTGTGTGGCCCATGATGACCCTCTCTAGGGCCTGAGCACAGGGCCTCTCCTGGCGTGCGGGCGCCGACGGCCACAAGCCGGCATACATAATGCGGGAGCGTCTCCACTTTCCCTCGGCCTGCCTATGCGCCCGCCCCGCGATCCTCGGCCACTACGGGGGTGCTGGAGGGCAGCGGAGGGGGACTCTCTCTTCTCCCCCTCCTCCCTCTTCCCTCTCTCCCGTCTCCCCTCTCTGCGCGCACACGTGCCCCCCTCTCCCTCCTCCCTTTTCCCAACGTGTCCCCGTGACGCGGCGCCCGTCCTTATCACGGCCGCCCGGTGTGACGTTTTGTGGTGCCCGGCCAGGCCAGGCCCCAAGTCTGGCAACGCCGCGGCGGCGGCACACGGCTGCGTGAGAGAGACGACGCCGGCGAGGTGTTCGGGAGAAATGTTATTGTCGCTCGCGGCTGAATGAGTGAGAGGTGGCGAGGTGGCGTCGTTGTTATTGAACGGGTGGGTGACTGAATGAATGAATGAACGGACGGTCCTTGCAGTGCCGCAGCCTCGGCCGCAGCCACGGCCTCCTTCCATGTAAGGATGCACACCTGCACTTTTGTCGCGCTCCTCGCGATTGCGATTGCGCCGTACGTTTTGCTGTCATGGTCAGCAGCAGCAGCAGCAGCCAGTAGTGCTGGCCGGTGTTGCCAGTGCGAGAGTGAGTGAGAAGCATTGTGCACGCGCCTGGATGCTTCCCCTCTATCTCTCTCTCTCTCTCTGTCTGCTGCACCGTCGACTCGAGTAGTCTCGGCAGCTGCAACAGCTGGGGGCCCAACTTGCTCCGCCTCTGACCTTGCTAGTTTTCCGCTTTAGTCGATGTCACTGTGTGTGTATACATCGGCATTCAACACTCGACAGACGGAAGTGCATACATAGCGC
>NW_026267222.1:110515-121516 GCF_000697945.3 Frankliniella occidentalis
ATATATCACCTACCAATGCCCATCACAATCATCCCCACCATCCGCCTGTTCCACACTCTCACCGTCCATCACAGCCCCCCACACCAATCCAACAAATTCCTTTTTAATTAATTCTTTATATAGTTTCGGTCAATACTTAAAATTACCCTTGAAATTTGGAAATATCAAGTATTGTTTCCAAAGATTTGGTTAGATTAAAGAATATTGGCCTTCTAGTCACAGAACTTCTCCTTCGTGTCATAGCAAGCACCGTAGTTTTAGGTGAATCCCTTGTTTGCACGTTTTTGTAGTTATTGATCTTACCTTATAAGATCCCTATTTGTGTTTCTCTCTATTCTATTCTCTGTTGTATTTAACTTGCTTCCATAGTGTCGGCAGACTGATGATGTTGTGCTGATTGTTTTAGAGCCTGCCGCTTTGTTTTGTTTCTGTTTTGCATGCATTGACACGACCTCCATTCAACTGTACCACAAGCTTACGTAGTGCCAAAGTTCTGGTGGGTCCAACAATATTTTTATTTTATAATAGCCCACACATCTTGATACTGTTGCAGTGTGACAGTGACCCATACGAGTTTGACGAGGAACACAATGCATCTGGAGCCAAGGAAGGCTTCAAACGCCAGAATAATGGCGTGAAGGTGCGTTTTGCTTACATTCTGGCTCGCACCAATGTCTTTCCATTCCATTGAAATGAAATCTGCGTTGAATTTCACAATTGGAACTTTGTGGAAAGGCATTTAACATTATTTAACTTTTTGGTTATCAGTTATGTTCTTCTCTGTTCTCATTTCCTTTCATGCTTTGAATACAAATTATTTGAGACACTGAGTCTCTTGACCTTTCCCTTTGGGGTGTGGTGCTTTTTTGGTGTGGGTTTAGTGTTTATGAATTTATAATGTACAATAGGAAGGTAAAAAGCACTTCTTGAAACTATTAACAAAAAACTATGCTTTCCAAATCTAAAATCTGTCAAACTATGTACATATTCAATGAGGTTTCAGACTACAAACATATTTTCATTTACACATGTTCAAAACATACACATACCATACTACCTTAGATGTACCATACTCATAGCTTGCCCACATCAGTCTAATAGTTTGAGTGAAAAACAAAAGAATCACACATATAAGCTTTTAGCAAAGTAAAGGTTAAGAAAAATGAAAATTGTATAATTGCAGTCATAGTTGATATTCAGTCTATTCACAGCGTCTGTTTTCCATGCTCTGCACAGCTTTGTCCACTTTTTTCTGTCTGCTACACTTGCATGTATGTTCATTTGTACTTCACAGTTGCCTCCAATGTCAATTTCAATACAGTTGGCTTTAAATATTATGCATTCATTTACAATTAGACCAAAACATACAGTCAAGATTAGCTTTTATTCTGATTTAGATCTTGGCTATTCCTTTTATTCCCTTTTATCCCTTTGAAAAGCAAAAGGTCCATCCATCTAACCTTGAGATATGTTTTCTGTTTTATTATCCTATTACTTTTTACCTTATCCATCTAGTATTTTAATTTTTTTTTAATTGATAAAGTACTATACTGCTCCAAAATGGTCTGAGTCTATGTGGGAATATGTGTGTATTGTGCTCCCAGGAGGATGATCGAGCGGACAATTCGGGGAAATGTTTATCCGGTAGCCTTTTCACCAGTGAAGGCCTCCAAGCCTCATTCCGCGACCTCGACCAGATATTTGACAACTCCGATACGTCAAGTGATGAAACGGTAAGCATCTTTAGCAGAGATGTTTATTGTCTACCAAGTGTATGTGAGGTGGCAAAGCTTTGGAAAGACTGTTCTATTATGTTACATATCTACATCCTGGGTGCATCTTATGTAGTGTGCCTAATTTTTTGGCTGAGCATTCCGTCATATAAATGAAACAGTAAAATTTGTGTGAACAATTTTTGCCTTATTTCTATAACTTCGTAGTTCAAATAACTCAGGCCCAGAACATACTCCAGATATGCCAAACCACAACCAAACTACTTGTTTTTTTCTTCCAACAGATTTTTTCTTTTTCTATCCTTTTTATTTTCATTGTGCATTTAATTATTTTTGCCTTTAAAAGGTTGGTATGTCAGTAGGTTGCTCTTTTTGTAATATAGTATTATCTATCTTAAATTTTTCTTTCAAACCAACATTTTAGCATGCGACAGGTTCTGTTATGATAATTTTAATTTCTTTATCAATGGCTATGGCTGTTAGTGATAGATCCTTTTTTTTTTTCTATTTGGGATTACATTAGTTAGTGAGTTTGGTGTGTGTGTTTGGTAATATTTTTGCTTAATATATCCTAATGAAATATTGATATTCAAAACACAATAATATAGAAATAGTTACAGTTTTTAAGAGGGATTGAGTGCATCATATGATGACCTACTAATTAAAAGTTTAAATCTTCTTTATTTGAAAAAATTGGTTTCTCTCTCCATCATTTGTTAACTCCTGTGATATTTTTACTCTTATACTGCTATAAAACTGTCTCCAAAGCTTCCTCCTGAACCTTTGGTTAATCTATCTGCAAAAAAAAAACACTATGACTATTTCCATTAATTCAAAGCTGCATAAAGATTAATTAATCTAATGGGGGTTAATATGGAATTTTTGATTTTACAGATGCAGGTACCTACTCCTCCTGGCTCGAAAGGGAATGAAGATAATTCCTGCAACATGCGCGGTCCACGTATTCTACGCCCAGAAGAACTCTCCAAAATGTTTCCTACCCCACCATCATTGGAACACAACCCTGCATCCTCTCCTTGTGGAGGTCAAACTGATATTGACCGGTGTGATTTCACAGAGCTTCCTGTAGCTCGGTTTAAGCAAGAAATTTACCCAAATATGGGCAGTCCTCAGGAAGAAGTAATTGATGTATGTCTCTTTCTTTTCCATCCTTTGTTTTGTGACCTCCAGGGTATATTTCCCTTTTTCAATTATTTATATTTTTTCTATTTTCAGGATTGGTCTTATGTTTTCCGCCCTCCAACACTCTATAAATTTGTAGGCTCTTCAAAATATGCTCCTCTGAGGGATCTTCCCAGTCAACACTTGCCCCCTGTGTCATTGCCAGGAAATTGTTCATACAAGCCATCATGGCTTTATCCACCTGTTCAGGAAAAAGCAGCATCAAGGTAATTATTCTTAACAATTACATACTTTACAGGTGATGTTTTTTTTAAAAAAAATTAATGTATAAAATCTCTTTTGTCTTGCAGTCATATCATATATCACCTACCAATGCCCATCACAATCATCCCCACCATCCGCCTGTTCCACACTCTCACCGTCCATCACAGCCCCCCACACCAATCCAACAAGGTCCCAGCACTCCTCATACACCTCACACACCTATGACACCACATCGACCAGGAATGTCTCCAATGCCACACAGACCAGGCCTCTCTCCAATATCACCAGCTACACATTTCCCTCAGTCTCCTAGTGTAATGCAGTCTCATCGGGCCACTCCAGTGTGCCCGCCTCCTGCTCCTCCAGCTCCAGGACCTCCCCCACCGTACAGTCCTGCGCCGTCTTCTGTGTCATCATATCTCCCTAAAACAGTCTGCAACACAGAGGTCAATTCATTGATAATGAACATACTCCTCAGTGACACAGCTTTAAATATTTTCCGTGATCACAATTTCGACAGCTGCACATTGTGTGTGTGCAATGGTGATGATCCAAAGGTAAGCAGTGATGTCTGACTGAAGAATTCTCTGTATTTATTTTATGGACTCATAATAATACTTTTATTTCCTCTTTAGGTTGTTGGTACTATCAGAGGTGCTGATGCTGGTGTATACTTAGCACCCTATGGGCCTCATCCTCTTAATGAAGATGACTCTACCAGATGTACATGTGGCTTCTCTGCTGTTGTAAACCGAAGACTATCTCATCGAGCTGGCCTCTTTTATGAAGATGAATATGAAATTACTGGACTTTCTGATGAACCAAATATTACCAATATGCGCAGTGGGATTCCTGCTTTAGACATTATGACTCTAATTAATGGACTGTCAAATGATATTAATGATACAGTTAGACCAATAGATGTCCTCAGTTTGGTTAGTACTTTTCACTGTCTGGTAACATCCTCTGCCTCAATTACTGTCTGGTGAAAAAACTAACTTTTCTTTTCTGTGTGTGTTTAGATGAAAGAACAATGTGGTGTTATTGTGCGAAGTCCTGCAAGTGCTTTGACCAAAGCAGCCCAAAAATCTTCCTCTGCCACTCCTCTTATGACTGTGAATGCTCTAGAACTTGGAGACAGCAATGAGGCAAGCTGGGTAGCTGTGGAGCAAGGTCTCATGGTCGCTGCTGCACGCATTCCCTGCATGCATCGATGGCCTTTCCTTCGTGCCTCTGGTCCTGAGTGCAGCCAAGATATAGTTCGGGTTATGAAGTCGCTGCAGCCACAGCTTCAAGAAGCTGTGCAGAAGAAGTACAGACCTGGGTTGTGGGAGGCTCCTTACACAGTTGCTGGACCTCTAACTTGGAGGCAGTTCCACCGTCTTGCTGGTAGAGGTAAATACAATTTGACACTCCGTTCACCTTTAAATGTATGAATTATATCTTTTAAATCTCTTTTGGGTGAGGGAATGCTAACATCTTGCTTTTCTTTTAGGTACGGAAGACAGATGTGAGCCTCAGCCAATACCGTCAATGATGGTTGGCTATGAGAAGGATTGGCTATCACTCTCCCCATATGCTCTTCACTACTGGGAAAAACTCCTGCTTGAGCCTTATTCATACTCACGAGATGTTGCATATATTGTGGTTGCTCCAGACAATGATTTTGTTATCAATCGGTGTAGAGGATTTTTCAAAGAGCTTAGCACAGTGTATGAGGTTAGTATCATATTCATATGTAACATAGTAATAAAACAACATTAAAGTATTTTATATAGTTATATATTAATCGCTCAAAATTTTTTGTTCCTAGGTCTGCAGATTAGGTAGGCACTCCCCTATAACCAAGGTTTTGAGGGATGGAATTCTTCGTGTAGGAAGCTCAGCTGCTATGAAATTGGGCAAGGAGCCTATAGACGACTGGTTTAAGATGCTAGGAGACACTCCAACCGCTAATATGTTACGTCTATATGCTCAAGTAAGAAGCACTTACATTTCAGAATTGTATCGATATGTTACAATTTTCCCTTGTTTGAACTTTTTTCATTCCTATTTTCTTCTTTTTGTTTTCCTAAAGGTTTGTCGGCACCACTTGGTTCCACAATTATTAACTATGCCCTTTGACAAGACACTCCTGGAATCGTCAGATGGGCCGCAACTCAAAACTGTGGAACGCCCTGCTCCATCTCCCATGCCTCCACCTAGTGCTGACAGTGACAAAGGTCCTAATACTCCTAAGAGTGATCACGATGGGGACGGAAACCGCGACCCGCTGGCGGGTGTTGGCAGTTCCCAAGATAGTAGTCACTTAGATGATGAAGAAAGGGAGCCACCAGCTGTTGTCATATACCTTGTTGAACCATTTACTGTTGGATCAGAAAGCTCAGAAGTTGAACGGCTAGCATGTATTGGTTTACTGAAATGCTTTTCAACAGTTGTACAAGCTATGCCAGAAAACTTGCGAAACAATATGGCTGTTCAGGTATGTTGTTAAAGGAGTAAACTACTTTAATATCTGTAGATTATAATTCTCCCCAAACTTTATCTATCTATCCATGTTGTACAGGTGGTTTCCTTGGAGAGTATTGTCGAGCAAAGCAAGTCCTGTGCAAGAAGTGATTACATGCGCAGTGTTGCACTCTCAGTATACTCTCAATGTCGTCGGGTTATGCAACACACCTCCAATGTCAAAGCACTTACTGGCTTTGGTCCTGCAGCAACTGGTGATCTATTCCTGAAGAACAAAGACGTAAGTGATCTTATCTTTCCCACAGCTATCGTGAGTTGGAATGTTATGACTTTCTTTTTATTGTCTGTGGACTGGAGATTTACCTTATAATTTTGTCAGCAGGAAAAGAGCCGTGCGCCTTATCGCCTGTACTCACCTCCATTCATCTTGGCTCCTGTGAAAGAGAAGTCAGACCCTGCTGAAGCAGCTGAAGAGTGTTGTGTTCTTTATCTAAGCTACTGCCTTTCGGAAGATCAACGTTGGCTATTAGCATCAGCCACTGATGAAAGAGGAGCCATTTTGGACACTGCTGTTATCAACATTCACATTCCCAATCGGTCCAGACGGAAAAAGGCCTCGGCCCGACGTATCGGCTTACAGAAGCTCATGGACTTCATCCTGGGTGTAATGTCTCAAAGTGTGAGACCTTGGCGTCTTGTTGTTGGGCGAATCGGACGCATTGGCCACGGTGAACTGAAAGGTTAGCCTACATCTTATTTTGATACTTGAAAAAAGCTATCAACAATTTTGTAACTTTGTTTTACTGTGACAGGATGGAGTGGTCTTCTCAGCCGTAAAGCTTTGGTGAAAGCATCAAAACACCTGAAAGAGATATGTGGACAGTGTAATTTGCTACAAACCAACACAGTTCCAAGCATCCTGAGTGCATGTTTGGTCTCATTAGAACCTGATTCCGCATTGAGACTTATGCCTGATCAATTTACTCCTGATGAACGGTTTAGTCAGACATCTGTAAACTGTCAATTATCAACTCCTCAAGATGTCACATGTACACACATTCTTGTGTTTCCTACTTCAGCCACAACTCAGGTGAGATCTTGGTCACCTTTCACCTCATATTTCATGATGTTATACTTTTCAATATTAATTATTATAAAGAAAGTATGTATTTTATGTTTTTTTAAATCTTGTTTTATTGTTTACAGTCCTCACAAACAGCCTTTCAAGAGCAGCATATTAATGGTCCTGGAGAACTGGATATGGTATTTTTGGATGAAGGTGATATGCCTGAAGGCATTGATGATCTGGGAGGTTTTGACATCTTTAATTGGCAAGACAATGGAACTGGAGTTCACAGTCCAGGAAATTCACCTCGTAGAGATTCTCCTAGTGGTATGAATCCAAGCAGTCCAACACCAGATGCTTCTGGAAGTCCGTACCCTTGCCACACTCCTGCAAGGGTGAGTAGCTTTCTTCTATCCATCTTCATAAACACCTATACTGTTAGTCGTTACCGTTAATTAAAATAATATATAATAATGTTGCTTTCTGCACTTAACAGGGAAGTGAACCTCAAGAGGAAGTTGGAAATATACTCCAGCAGCCTCTAGCTCTGGGTTATTTAGTGTCAACTGCACCTACTGGTCCAATGCCATCATGGTTTTGGGCATCATGTCCGCACCTTGAGAATGTGTGTCCATGTTTCTTAAAGAATGCTCTTCATCTACACACCATACAGCACAGTTCAGAGGACTTGCTCAACAATCAGCAACCACAAGTCAGCGTTCATCCATTGGATTCACAGATCACGACTGATGTCCTCAGGTATGTGTGTTCCTTATATTTTTTTTGTCCCAGTAAAATACAAGTTAACTGTCCTGTTGTCAGTATTTTAATGATTATTTTTTTTCCAGATACGTTCTTGAGGGCTATAATTCTCTGTCATGGCTTGGCCTGGACTCAAATTCCCATGATCGTTTGTCTTGTCTCCCAGTGCATATGCAAGTGTTGATGCAGCTTTACCATATGACATCAACACTTGTGTGACACCAGTCACATGTTGAATGATTAGCAATGAATTAATATCCCTCACCAAATTTTAGCTGTGATTTGAAAATGTGGATAAGACCATCAGTGTCTAACTATTTAATACTTGCTGTATTAAGTTTAATCCTAGGAAAAATGTGTTTTCATGCCGCTGAATTGTAATGGAACATTGTGTCTTAAAGATTTAGTAGTGCTAGTTCCCTCCTCATATCTTTTCCCCCTTTTTCCCAGGTTGGAGGCTTGTATCCAGGGGACATTAGTCTTCTTTATGAGTGTTGCACTACTCATTAATTAAATGAAGTTTTGTAGTGTAATTTCTTAAATGCATTGAACATATAAATTATGTAATTATTTATATATTTAGCTTTATATATTGTTGTGAATTTGCTGGTATGAATGTATGTAGGTATGTGTGTATGTATGAGTGTGTGTACGTACTGTATGCAAGTGTGAGTGTGTGTGTGGGTAGGTTTGCGCACGCCCGTGCGGTCAAAAGTGCATACTTGTAATCAATCAACTTGGACTCGTTCCATTTTTAGATCTTTTAGCATTGGGAAAAACCTTTACATGTTTTCAAGTAATTTTTCAAATTATTTTGTGGTTGTATACAATTTTAAGGGCAAAGTTGAAGCTAAGTGACATCCTGAAATCACTGTGCCTTTTATCTATCCATTGCTTTTGGAAAGCTCGAGTGTATGACTTGAAAGCATTATGGTAGCTAATATGTGCAATCTTGCTATTTTTAACCCTTATGTTATTGATGGTCTCATTAACTTAAAGCTCTGCTATATAAAGATATTTATTTTCAGCTTCCTTCCCTCTCTTCTGTTTCTATCGCTTTTTTAAATCAATGACTTCATTAACCTTCCATGTTATGTGTTTCTCTGCGTAAGTTATGTTGATATTTACAATCTCTGTGTTGTCTTTCAAGAGCAAGTACTTAGATCAGTATGTGTAGTTCCTTGCATTGTTAGCTTTTGACATTTTTGAGCAAAATATTTTTTCATGTTAAATCTGTTGTGTGCTTCTTTCTGGAGTATTCTGTATCTTTTTGAGAATCATTTATTGTGTTTTTAACTGTCCTAAACTTTTTACACTATAGTTTGAAAGTATGAGCAAATCATACTACACCTTTTTTTTTTTTTTTTACCTGAATTTTAAGCCTAAACAATGGTACATATTTAGTATATTTATCATTTAATTTCTATCATACCTACTGCTCTGTTAACATGATCATGGGTGTTACTTTTTTTACATGCCTTTTTTTAAAAGTGTATTTTTACCCAATGTTTTCTCAAGCAGAATGATCTTACCATTTGATTACTACAAAGAATTGTAATTGTTATGAACAAATACTTTTGGCAGCTGCTTAAATTGTAGAAATGACTGATATCTATCCATGTTGCATAAGACCATTTGCCTTATTATAAACTTTTACATTACTTAAACAAATTTATCTCTGTTGGAGCATGTTAAGTTTAACTTTTTTGGAGTTCTTAAGTAACTTCTGGATGAACTGATTTTGGCAGTGTTTGTCAGAATGAGTTTTAGGTCAATTCTCAGTTCTTTTTTAGATGAATTTGTGTTGGACAGTTGCCAAAGTGGGGCGCTGTGATCTGCTGTGGTGCTGTGGAGTTGTCTTCCTCGCAAATGGCAGTGAGCCATGAAGTTGCTTTTGACAACTAGCTCAAGCATTCATTTGTCAAACAAGCTTGCTACCTACTGTCAAAGACACAGTAATATCTTATTTATGTGAATGAACTTCCAATAAATGTACATTGCAGTATTCAGATCCAATTTGTGATACAGTATTTGAAATAGAAGGTGTTGGATCTCCAGTGTACTGCTTAAAATCGAAATTGAACTTGTCACACTACCCGCTCGGAGGGTGTTGCCGTGGATTAATTATGGTTACCTTGCTCTAATATGGCCACCAACATTTGTGATGGGTACCTAGGAGCAATGAACTAAGGTTGAGAGATTGTACTACACAAACTCACAACTTGAGATAAGTGGAATTTATTTTTATAGGTGTGACAAAGTTTGGTAGATGGTGCTGGAAACAGGATAGGAGTTGACTTCCAGGTGGTTGCTTCCCCACTCCCAGCCTTTTTTCTCTGTCACACCACCTTACCAAATTTTAGTTAAATGTTATTTATTAAATAATTAGGTAGAATCTGTAGAACAAAGATCAACATCAAATACTTTACAAATCTAATGCTAAATGATTCATGTCTTTGTCCATCAAGGTTTTGCATTGTAGGTTTACTATTCTGCAAGACACTGGAATTAATGGTCAGACTTAAATTATTTTAATTTTCATTTGGACTGTTGGAGATTGACTTTGGAGTATGAATGAATGTTAGAGTTTGTGTGTGAAGATGGTGTGAAAAAGGCGATAAATGTTGCTACTTAGAGTATCTATCAATTTTTTGATTCTTTGTGTACCAATATACCTGTGTCCACTCCTAACTTATTCTCTAGTACCATTCTACCATTTTAGACATACATACTGTATCTTGTAGTATGTGGTAGCACATGAAAAATCGTTTTTGTTGTTTTTTATTTTTTAACAATTTTAGGGATTGGGATTCTTGTAACTATGACATGTGTATATAATGCCTATTATAACTTAAAAACAGTATACATATTTACGCGGAATTATAAGATAATTATATGATGCAGAATGTAATAAATGAAAATAGTACAAACTGCAAAACTGTGTACAGTTGGACTGAGTGTGTACAAAGAACGATGAGTGTGCTGTTACATTTTATCCCTATCTTGTGTACAGTGTGTACAATTTTGTAAAGGAAAGACCTGTACTGGTTCTTACAACAATACATTCTAGTGAGGTTTTGGAGTCAATACTTTATTACACTTAAAAAAAGAGATCTTTTTGTATTTTTTTTATTTTTCTCTAACACCTACAAAGTGAATTAACTTATTACATTACAGTATTATCAACATAAAAGAAAAGTTGTGCTTGTAAGCTTAGTGGGCTATACAACTCTTACTCTGCCAGCCATTGGGAGGGAAGCGGCTGTTGGTGTTGGTCTTTTAATTTGCGAAACTCATTTCCAATGCATTTCTCACCATAAAAATCAAGACTATGGATGTAATTAGTATTTACAATCTCCAAAGACAAAATAAACTTAAAATGATACCTGTCCGGAAAGAGCATTTTTCTCCGGAGAGGGACGGGAGGGGGGAACAACTAAGGAGCGATTTTTTTTCTCGACAAGCCTCTTTACACAAAACGGGCAGCCTAACCGTTGAAGTCTGTGGAAGAATCCTGACGCGTCTCTCGAATGACACCAACGCCACCTTCCTCGACGTCACCGG
>NW_026267222.1:132401-133848 GCF_000697945.3 Frankliniella occidentalis
ATAGGAAAAAAAAATGTGTCGCGAAAACATTGAAGGGAATTGAAGCAGTCTCCGTTGGGGTCAGGAGAAAGAGGTGGATTAGTACCGGCGTTTTGCCTGGGGGGAGTGGGGATGCAAGGAGTCCCCCACTAGCCAACTCGTTGTACACTTGCCCGCGCCCAACTCGCGTCGAACTCGCGTCAAACTCGCAAAAACTCCCCAAAACTCACGAAAACTCGTGAAAATTTGCGAAAACTCGCTCTAAATTCGCGAAAAATTGCGGCAAACTCTCTCAAAAAAATGATTGCACCTCGCGATACACTCGCGCAAACTCGCCAACATGCCAACTACTTATTTAGGAAGTGGGGGACCCTCGGGGGGACCCCTCGGGGGGATGGACGTGAGCGCGTGTGCCGGGGCCAAGGCTTGCCGGCATGGCCGCTCTTACGGTGCCGGGCCCGTGCCCGTCGGCGGTGAGGTCCTTCACGGGCGGGTGCGCTCGAGTAGTGTAGCACAGCACCAGGGCGCGGGCTGCAGGGACCTTTGTCTGGAGAGGGCGAGCGCCCCTGATCGCATTAGCAGTGAGGCGCCGCCGCCCCGGGGCGCCGACCGACCAGAGGTCAAAAGGACCGTCATGCTGGCGGGGGAACAGTGTCGGGGCACACCTGCTCGCCCGCTCAAAGCGAGGGGCGCGGAGCTATGAGGGCGCTCTGGGCGGGGCGCGCGAGAGGTAAAGGCCGTGGTCCAGCGGCCACGGGTCATGGACGCATGACCCCGGCGCATGACCACCCGGGCATGCGCCCTTTCAAGAATGCCCCTGTTTGGTTAGCTGTTTTACTCGAGCAATCCGACCGTTAATCCGGTTAATCGCGGTTAATCCGCATATCAGTTCCGAGAAGTAAGGCAGTAACAGGCGCTGTATAAGGGGGGGGGGAGAGATCGCCCCCCCCCCATCGTCTCTAGCTAGAGTCACTAGTGAGCCGCCTGAAAGGTAGGCAATTTTTACCACAAACCCCCTGTAGGCAACCCACAGTACGTTGCCCCCCTGTCGCCCCCCTCTTATACCGCGCCTGTGCAGGAAGACCGGCAACTAACGACAGGCGAGCTTGAATCGTTTCCAAACACTATACGGCCATTAACATTAAAAATGCTAGCCACAATCGTCGCTTCTTGTGGCCTCTCCGCAGCATCGACAGCCGTGGCCAGAATTAGAAATATTGATCAAGTGAAAAGGACGAAAGTGTTATTGTCTCTGGGGAGAATTTGCCCGATTTTTGGGCGACTGGACGTGATAAAACGTCTTTTGCCTCGGCTGTACACACACATGTGCGTGACGACTTGAGCGCCGTGACCCGTGGGCGCAAGGCTAATGGGTTCTAGGAATAGGAAGAATGAGCTATCGGGGGGGCCGGTCCCGGTCGTGGCCCGTGGAGTGTGGACGGTGTGGACCTGGCCCAGGCTCCGCGGG
>NW_026267222.1:133898-140164 GCF_000697945.3 Frankliniella occidentalis
AGGGACGCGGGGCGGGGCGGGGGTGAGGAGGCGCTTGCTCAGGGTGGAGATGATGATGGAGCCGGCGGGGGCGGTCAGCACGATGGACAGGACGGCCACCAGCAGCACGGTGTTGGCGCGGGCGACGTCCACGTTGGCGTCCTGCAGGTCTTGCACGGCAGACGGCGACGTCGCGGGCGCAGTCACGGCGTGGCGAGCGGCGTCGAGGGCGAGCGGTCCCAGCGCGGCCTGCAGCGGGGCGAGTCGAAAGGTAAGTTAAGTGCACGTTTTTGTTAGGGTGGAAATTTGTGTGATGGGGTGAGGGGCAAAGTACCTGCACGTCGGCCTTGGGCAGCCAGGAGAGCGCGACAAACAGTCGCTCCTTCCAGTTGAATCTTTTCTCTGCGAGCAGCAAAAGCCACGTGGAGATGGTGCGGAACTGTGGGCGTGATTGCGTGATTCCTTTTAGGTTAGCTACCAAGCGAGAGCGGCAGTAACATACAAATATCGCAAAGTATCGGTAACAGTTACTGTAAACAGCATAAGGATCATCTAATTTTCACATACAAGTTCAAAGATTTCTTTAAACTTTTTGCTCCAAGTAAAGCAAAACAACATGAATGAAGGTGCCTTTAGGTCCTGTTTCCGGTACCTCCTAATGCTTTGTCTTCTTCCGCTATCGAAGAATTGTTTATTTTACTGTTAAGTTCGGCACCACTCTGCAGAAATGGGCGTTATTTGTTTTCACTCTCACCACTAGTGATATCAGAATGCAGCCGACAGCCAGGCCCACTAGGCCGCCGTCCAGGACGGAGGTGTTGATGTCCGCGCCGATGAGGCTGAACATGACGGGCTCGAACACCACCCACATCACCTCGAAGTGCTTTTCTACGTCGTCCTGGGCATATTAAAAAGAAGCGATTGTCTCAGATTCGAACGTCACAATGACTCCAAGAAAGCACAATACGGCATTCCTTTGATATCAACACGACTGGGGCGACGTCGTCGACGTGACCTCATCGCGACCGTAGGGAAGCTCACCACAGCCAGGGACGACTCCCTCCTCCTCCAGCCCGCCGCCGCCGTGAAGGCCGTGGCGATGCAGCCCACCGATCCCGCCTCATGGAAGCCCAACGCGTCGCTGCCGAAGGTGACGACGAGCCCGCCGCCGAGCACGAGGGCGGAGCGCCACTGGGCCAGGTGCCGCTGTGGGTCGCGGCGCAGAGGGTCAAGAGGTCAGAGGAGCGGGGGCAGGGCCGGGCAGAGCGCACCCAAGTCTGAGCGCTACGCTACTCACCGTGTCCCTCAACGGCACCAGCTGGAGGGACTTGCCGAGGACCGCGCCGTACAGGATGCCGAAGACCAGGCCCAGCGGGTGCTGGGCGAGCTCCTCCGCGGAGGTTCCTTCGCTGAAGAGGAGGCTCTGCACCAGGCCGTAGAGGGAGATGGCGATGACGTCGTCGAACGAGGCCGCGGCCACCACCAGGGTGTCGATGCCCTTGTCGGTGCCGAGCCTCTGCGCGCGCAGCTCCACGAAGCACGGCATCACCACGGACGGCGCGACGGCGCACAAGACCAGCCTGTGCACGGCCACGGAGGAGAGGGAGTTGAACGCACGGCCTTCAGAAGGCTTTTCCACCGCGCACCACGGGCGGCACTCACCCGAGGAGGACGCCCCACAGGGGCGGCAGGTCGAGGAGGAGGTACCCCAGGCCGATGATGGAGACGACCTCCACGAAGGCGGGCACGATGGCCAGCCCCAGGACCACCAGGGACAGCGAACGCAGCTGGCGAGGGTCCAGCCCCAGCCCCGCACGCACCATGATCAGCGCGAGCGCGGCCTTCCTGCAGCGAGAAGTCAGAGAGAAAGGATTTGTCTTGAACCCAACACCGCACCGCACTGCATCGCTCAAACTCACTCAACACACCACACCTACCTCAGGGCAGAAACGAGGTTGTCATACTCCGGGCCGAGGTTCAGGAAGGCCGTGTTTTTGAAGGCCACGCCGACGACGAGCATCCCCACCAGGGCGGGCACGTCGGCCAAGGTGTGCACCATCCAGCCGGCCAGCGAGGCGCACACGAACATGGCCACGAGGCGGAACAGGGGGCCGTCGACGTTGGCCAGGTCGCCGAGGAAGCAGTAGGCCAGCGCCCATAGCTGCAGCAGCAGCACGGCGGGGCACAACACCGAGGACACCCACCGGCCCGACGGCCACGCCCCGAACCCCTCCGCGCATTCCCTGTGGACGAGAAGGAGGTCGTCTGGGTCTACTGGGGCACTTGGGACATGGCATGTCGGCGACGCAAACCCCAATGAAGGATACCGCCATGAACCGGATAGCCGTCACACAAGCGCTTGCCTTACCTTCAAGGTTTTCCATGGGAAATGCCATCGCATAAGGCTAGTCCGATCCAAACGAAAGAGAGGCTAAGATATTAAGGAAAGAATCGACTATCGCGATTCATTTGGTATAATCCATTCTTGGCTTCGTACCAGACCTGAGAAAGGACGGCGAGAATAGACGCCATAACAATAGGTCGTCTGTGGGCTCAAGCGTTAGCCGGCTTCGTCTGCTGCTACCCCGCACGCGGACGTGAACGTATTTGGTAATCAACGAAATCACAACAAAACACTTCCCCAGGTTGCAAACATGATAAACGGCAGCGCCCTGCAATTTCTCCAATTTTGCCAACTGTTCTTTTTTTTCTTTTCTCGGATGCCAATATGAATTAATAACTGCTTCCCACTACGAGCAGTGCCAACCTTGTACCCTAAATTCCCGTAAGTATGGGATTTTTTTTTCGAATTTTCTTTCAATCGCTCCGTATTCACCTTGCCCTTATGCGTTCCCATGTGAGCACATTTAACAGTAGTCACGTACCGGAAAATATCAAGTGGTTCTCCCTCGTATAAAAGTTTAACTTAACAGTTTATTGAAATTCTTGGAAAACTCAAACTTGATATTGTAGTTCTGTATCTCTTTATTTGTCTAACGAGTCTCTGAAAAGTAATGTAATCACGTAGTGAAGGATTGATTGATTCAACTGCAGGAGGCAATGGGCCGCGGCCGCCTGGTGGGTAGGCAACAACGACCATTCAGTACACGCGTGTATGGCGGGCTGGCCTACCCTGCCGAGAGTCAGGGGCTTTCGAGCTGTTTAATCGCTGTACGCATGTAAGGGTGATGGGACGGGGCTGCGGGGCGGAAAGGGTCTCCCTAAAACCTCCCTAATATGTCATTAGGAAGTGCCATGGCCCCTACGGCCCTCGTCATCATACAATCCCGCAGAACCGGAGCGCATGCAAAGACAAACCCAGTCCACCCCAGCGGAACGGCCCTGTAGCCACCCGAGAGAGCACGCAAACTTCGCAACACTGACCCAGGTGTACTCTGCCACACTACTCACTGGAGCACGGCCAGGGTGCGGGTGACGCAGGGGCACGGCGGGCATCTCGGACAACGCAGCCAAGCCCACCGCCTGGCGCGCGGCTCGGAGGCGCCTTCCTCCGAGTCCAGCAGCTCTGTAGGCAGAGAGAGAGAGGGGGGGGGGGTTGTCAGTAACCGCCGCGTGCCCAGGGTGGCGTCGAACTGCTGCCGTCGAGGTGCACTCACCTGGAGGAGTGTACTGGTATCTCACGCTGGGTTCCTGGGGGCTGGTCGCTGCCCCCGGACCAGCCCCGAGTTCAGACCGCGCCCTCCGGCCGTTGCCCACGCCCCCCAGGAGGCCGAGGGGGAGGCGGAGTGGTGTCGTCGAGGTCCCGACGGAGGCCCTCCCGGGGCTGGCTCGCCCGGTCATGTTGCCGGCTAGGTGCCGCTGCTGCTGCCTCCCGACTCACCGGTCTCTTCATAGGACTTCAGAAGCGCACGCAAGTGCGGCCGCCCTCGGATCAAGCCCCTCTCTCGCACTTCTCGTGGCGCCTGTGGCACCGGCGCTGCAGCAGGTCGTGTGCGGGTCCTGAGGACGCGTCGCGGGGAGCTGCGGTCGGTCGGGCTCGGCTCTGCGTCTGCGTACACAAATGCGTGACATAGTGAGACGAGCCCCACCCATAGTGCAAGCAGGCCAGTGGAGCTACGTTGCGGGGGTGGGTCGACTCGCCGCGGTCGTGGACAGCGCCCTGGGAGCGAATGGGCTTACTGTACTGCAGCCCACATGCAGGCGTGCGTGCGGGTTGCCTGTACGCGACTGTCAGCCAGGCGGTGGTTAGCGACGATAGGCAACCCCAACGTTTGCATGCATGTGAGCACTAGTAACGTCCGTTCGCTGTTGACATCGTCCAAGGTCAACCAGTCGAAATACAATCGGGGCAGAGGCGGCGAGTTTTCTTTCGGCATTAAGAACGGCACAATGACGATTAGCTTACCGTCGTGGACCGTGCTGGGTTTGGGCGAGCTCTGCTGCGCTGCGGCGGCGGGTCCTGCTCGCTCGTGACTGTGCCCCGTTGGAGAGCGATAGGCTCGGCGATGGTGCGGCGGCGGGCCGTGCTCGTTCGAGACTGTCCCGTTGGAGAACAAGGCTCGGCGATGATGCGGCGCGACTCCGAGGCGACTCGTATCGTGTGTCAACTGGCTCTCGGCTGGCTCTAATTACTCGCCGGGCAAGGCTTTCGCCAAACAGCTGCGCGGGCCCGCCTTCTCGTCTGGGCGTCGCGGGGAAGGGCGGGGATGGGACTGTACTCAAACCACGTGACCTTAGAGGGGGAGGGGGGGGGGTCCGAATATTATTGAGCCCCCAAAGTACGAGGGCGGCCGTTGGAGTCCGCTGGGACCCCTGGTATCACGTTTTGCTTTACTCATACTCTGGAAACCCAAGTGTGTACTTGAATGCAGAATATTCTGTGTACCTACATATGTATGCAGAATATTCTGTGTACTTGGTCAAGTACACAGTCTCCTGCATAAATGTATGGAGGTTTTAGTGTGTACTTGACCAAGTACACACAATATTCTGTGTACTTGTCAAGTACACAGAATATTCTGCATTCAAGTACACACTTGGGTTTCCAGAGTAGAAAATAATATATGTGTAAACATGAAGGTATTTGTGGTTGCTAAAGGTGGAAGCAGAACTACAAAGATCGGCGTGCCTCAGATAAGATGGACGCCTGAGTCACACAAGTGAGGTCGGTTGACAACAGTTGTTGCAAATCATTAGTCGTGACCTCGGTCGCCTCGCACCTCTGCCTATAAGAGAAGTCTTCATGACTTTTCCATAAAAGTGAGGGAATTCCAAACACTTTGTAGTGCTTGGTAAAATGGCTCAAAACAAACCATATCTTGCACACTCTTTATTGTCACTGAGCGACTTCATTGAACGCTTTCAAGAAGCTATTTTTTCTTTTCTTTTCCGGAATTGCGTATGTGTCCTGTGGTCTTCTCAGCATCTCAGCACTGTCCTCGGCTGTCCTACTGGTCTCGGCTAGGCTCGGAGCCCTTGTAACCATCGATAAAAAAAGAGGAGAGGGAGAGAGAGACGTGGCTCACACGGTCAGCAGAAAACCAGAAACCAGACTTGGGCGGTCCCCTCCGGTTCCCTCGTAGTATGTCGGCGCGCTGAGCCGGGATTGGCTGCGAATTAAATCGCCCGCCAGCTGCACGAGACAATAAAACTGATAAAAACCACCAAGGGCGCGGCGGGGTGTACCTACGTGAAAAGAGCGACTGCAAGCTTGTTGCAAGCGCGTGGTGATGGTACTTCTACCATAGGGTCGGTCCTTTTTCGAGTAGTGATAGTTCAGGGGAAAAAAAATATGCTCTTCCACCTAACGGACGCCTTGCTGTACGCTTTAAAAAATGTCAAAATTTACTGCTCAAAAATACAAAACTCGTTCAATTAAACAGAAGTGTCATGACACTGTATGCACTGTAAAATGCATTATGCATAATGTCAATTCTTTTTAGCTTGTGTAAAATGTCCCAAATTTATGCGCTAATTTAAATGAACTGAGCAAGTACTTAGGCACTCTGCAGTTGGCACATTTCCAGAGTAGCATGGTCGTGTCTGCCCATCATGGTGATGCGAGGCGAGCTGCCCGCATGTCGACGCAGTACTGCTGTACTGTCATTCTCAGTCGCTCCGCTGAGTTTCTCCCCTGCGGCTCATGGTGTTCGCGTTCTTTTCTTTTTTTGGAACGGTGAAAAAAAATCCCTCCCTCGTTGCGTAAAACGTACATTTTTAGTGAAAAGTTGTGTGTCGTCCTCTGCTGGCAAAGGCTCAACACAATAGCAATTCAAAGCTTTGGTCAGGCTGACTGTGTTGACTGGGCTGTGGGCGGGGCAGAGCGA
>NW_026267222.1:145502-148351 GCF_000697945.3 Frankliniella occidentalis
CTACTCTTTTTAGTGCCGGACAAGAAGAACGCGCACTTTTTAACTTTTCACTGTAAGTCACACACTTTTCTGTGAATGACATAGCTATCACTTACTTTTCTATGCGCGACACACTCGTGTGTGTGTGTGTGTGTGTGACATTATTTAGACACGAGATGCAGGGGACGCGCCGATTGTCGGGTAGTTTATACAGGGTGGGTGATCCGCGCCGTGGTTTTTTTCTGCTTATACTGTACCGGATTCATGAGTGCGGACTGGTTGCATACTCGCACGGGGCCGTAAGGCGCCATGGCGAGTGACGATAGGCAAGCCCGCCCGCACGCATGAATCCGGTACAGCATAAGCAGAAAAAAACCACGGCGCGGATCACCCACCCTGTAATACCGAATATTAGCCATATGAAGCAGAAGCACCCGGGCCCGGAAACCTTGCATGTCAAGGGGTGCCAGGTGGAGTGAGTCGCGCGTGCACGCTCGTGTGTGAGTGTGTGTATGCGTGAGTGTGCGCGCGCGATCGCTCGTGCGTGTGTGCAGTTTCTGTCAATTAGCTACCGCCCCCTCCCCTCCCCCGTCCCTCTTAATGGCGCCATGCATCAAACGCTGCCCGGGTAAATATTTGATAAACATAAATGACTTACTCCTCTGGGGACCCATCACCCACCGGGCCGGGCTGGCCCACCCGTGTCCGGTCCGGCCCAGTCCTTGGCCGGTACACTGCGAACGAAGAGGGCGCGATAGCGGCTGAAAAGTTTGGGGATGATTCTGATGATGACCGGGAGACTGCTCAAATATTTGAGTAATGGAACGACGCAGATGGAATAAAATTACATATTCACCCACAACATTAATACACACTGTATCTCTTCGTTGTGCTAATTATTTATTGGGACATTTTTCACGAAGTACAACTCACTGTAAGACAGTCGACGCGTAAGGTACATACGCTTTTCTCAGAGACGGCTCTTACGGCTTTTGTGACGACTCACCAATTAAGTCACAAATTATTTGTGATGTGACGGTTGACGCGTCGCTCTTGCAAAAGCGAAGCATTGCTTCCAATTGCTTTCAATTTCGTTTCTCTTGCGCACGACCTGGATTTGTATCTTTTTGCACGAATAATTTAAGTAATCAAATTTTTATATCGTTACATGACAGAATGAAATCAATTTTGACAGTGTAGTGCTCTTTAATCAGCCCTCTTGCATACCACTACGTCCATAAGCCCTGCCCATAAAAAACAGAACACAAGAGAATTAAGAGCTGAAACAAAAAAATAAAAATATAAACAACAGATAAAAACAGCATTGGCGCACAATTGCCATATCCGACCCGAAAGTGGTGCCGAACGACCAATCCCCCTCCCTTCCCCCAGCGCACTCGACAAGCAGAGAGGGGATATGAGATATTTTTCTTTTATTTCTTGCCTTTGTTTTTTCTGAATTGGCCTTGTCATTCGGTACTAGTATTTCATCCACATGTGAGCCGCGCCAGACAGACACGAGCCATGAGCGGCATTCTCTCTCTCTCTCTCTCTCTCTCTCTCTCTCTCTCTCTCTCTCTCTCTTTCTCTCTCTCTGCGCGCGCGCTCATGTTTCTCACGTGCCTAAACGCGCTGGGCGCGGTAATACGTGTGTAGGGGAGGGTGGGGTTGATGGGGTGCGGTGGGGGGCGGGCCGGTCGGTCAGAGTTTGACGTTCTGCCCATAACGCAGATAAGCCATCTCCAAACACATTGACACGGCGGGCGCCGCACGTATGAACGCCGGCCCGATGTTTTATTCAACCCCCCCCCCTCCTCGCGTTCCCTCTGCCCCCCCCCCCTTACCTGTACTGCGAGCACAGAGCGATCGTTGTTTGTCGTGTAACCGCTGCTGTAGGTCGTTGACAAGGATTTGACATTCGACAGTCTGCCCTAGCAGATGGTGTCGTTTACGATGGTCGTCCGTCGGGACGGACCCAATTCTCTAAATCTTAATTGCAACAGATTGAGCGTCTAGGATGTGCACGTCGAGTCGTATCAATATTTTCATCATTGGAAGAGTTAGGCCTGGAGAGAGAGAGAGAGAGAGAGAGAGAGAGAAAGGTGGAAAGAGAGAGGCGAGGATGATGCGTACTGAAGGCGTCCACTGTTCTGGCATGTTTTAATTAAATTACAGATATTGCGATCAGAGGCAGACCGAACGATGCTGCTAATTAGAAATACTTGCTCTCAGCATGGAGCGCGGGGGGAGAGGAGGGGTTTGGAGTTTGCAATAAGATGAGGCACTTCTCCCCTCCGCTCCACCTTCAGCGCCCCTCTCACCCCTTTAGAGCTGCCCTTCCTCCCCTCGCCACCCCACCCTCCCGCTCTGTTGGGGTATCCTCAGAACTCTGAGCGCCACCAAGCAGGATGGGTACCTGGCTAGTAGCTCAAGCTTGCGGGTGGGGCCGACCACCCATGGGTGCAGCCGCTCAGCGTTAGGCGTGCGACTGAACACTTCTGTAAATTCAACAGTATACATGAGATATAACAAAATGTCCCATTATTAGAAGAGTATACAAGGCGCTTGTTCTACTCTCGTAACAGTATGAAAACGTGCGAAGAGCTCTTGGTACATCATGAAAATCGATTCCTTGAATCAAGGAATTTCCTTGAAATTAGCCTTGAATTAAGAAAATTTATTTCCTTAAACGAACATGCGAAATCTTTTCATTTTTATAAGGGAATATTTGCCTTAATTATTTGAAGGAAAATCCTTAACCCAATTAATTTTTGTCGTGAAACGACGAAAATCCCATTGGAACATGATAATTTTTTTAAAAAATATTTACTCTTAGTTGTGAGAGTCGCACTACTTTCACAGCAGTGTAG
>NW_026267222.1:148401-150159 GCF_000697945.3 Frankliniella occidentalis
TGACTAATTATTTAGCCGGTCCTCAAAAATCCTTCTGTTACTACCCAGTGCGAAATGAATCTTTTGTCGATGTCGAAACGATGTCAATATGATAACGTAAGTCGAAATTGTGTACAGGTTTGAGTAGTCAACGACTTAAACCTGTGCCTCATTTCGACTTACGACATCGTTTCGACATCTTTTAAAAAAGCATTTCGCAATGGGTGGGTCCTCACAACGTCGGTGTGTAGCTGTGTTAACTGACCAGGGCTGCAGCGAGATGAGGACGTAGACTTGAGAGTCGCACTACTTTCACAGCAGTGTAGGGCATTTCGTTCTCCCATACTCTTGTATCAGTGCACACTTAAAATTCTAAACTTTTTTTGTTGATAGCTCACTGAAATCTGTAAACACACTCGGCTTACGCTTTTTATAATACGTCAGTATAAACAAATTTCTTCATACTGGCGTATTCAAGACTGCGTAAGCCACGCAAAGCTGAGCATGTTTACAGATGTCAGTAAGCTATGAACAAAAAAGATCATAAAATCTTAGTGCGCATGGGACTGATCAACTGTTGCATTTATAGAGCAAGTGACCGACGAGTGCGAAGATTCTCTGCAGGCATGAAATCCCCTGCACAGCCACGGATTAAGAATCAAAGAGTCGGTTGGCTGAACTTTAGAAAATCCCATTTTGCTGAACAATACATAGCCACCTCTTTGCTTTTATCGAAATGTCACATTATTCTAAAGTTTGTCGTCTATATTATAGCCGACTAAAAAGTTTTTGTCGCTCGTCGGGACACAAAATCTCGCCACGATAACCCTTGATCACGCCGCGAACTGCATTATAATGCTCGGCTCGCTGGTCCGGGCCGGGGGATTTAGGCCCTACCGGGCTCGCCCCGCCCCGCCCCTCCCGTCGCCCCGCCCGCCCGCCCGTTGGGCGTCGGCCCAGAGATCCGATTGTCAGTACAACTCCCGCTACAGCGGCGCCTCCGGGCGGCAGGCCCGGCCCAGCCCCAGCAGCCAGCCTACGCAGCTCAGGGGATATTCTGTGTTTTACTCCTGGGGCGTTTGTAATCCCCCCAAGTGAACTCACACTGGCTGGGCGGACGGGCCAGGCGGGCGGCCGGCCAGGCCGGCCCGGGCTCCCTCGCGGCGCTCTCTGCCTGCTGCCAGATTACGCCCTTGTCCCTTGCACGCATTAGCGGTATTAACCACGCCCGAATCACGCAGTGAGAGTGAGGAAACATCTGCGCGGGGCTGCCTGCACGCGTGAACGGCTACCTTTTCCTGGCAACTGTCAGGTACGAAAATGCGTCAGAAAACAGCCCCCCCCCTCCTCTGCAAACAAATCATTCATTTTAGAAAAAAGACTCATTCTCTTGGATGGCTCAATCACACGACACACGAACAAGTTTGCCCTCCCAGTTTGGGCGGGGCGAGCGCCTGCGGCGTAGGCTGACCCGTGAAGCACGCCTGTGCAACGGGACTGCCTACCCGCTGGGCGGCAGGCGGACGCGCCGCCGGTGTGCAGAGCGCGGGCCTTTCTCGCGCGCTTGCCTGCTCCGCCTCTCCCTCGCCCCCTATCTCCCACCCCTCTCCCCCATTCACCCCTCTCTCCCTGTTCGCCATCCCTCTCTCTTTCTCTAGCCTGCTCCCTGACGCCTATTGTGACACGCGTCTACTCGGCGGGCATCGGGCGGAGAGCAGGAAGGAGGCAATGCGCACAAATTCCTTCTTTGTCTTTGATTAACACGAATACTTGACCCTT
>NW_026267222.1:150447-151927 GCF_000697945.3 Frankliniella occidentalis
GAGAGGGGGAGGGGGGAGTTAGTAGGGGCAGTTCAGTGGAGCGGGACCGGCGCTTCGCGTCGCGTCCCGACGTATTATTGTCACCTTCTGTCGCCCGGCGTTTAGGCAGCCGAGCGTTAGCGCCGCTGCTGGATTAAGGGTGTAAAGGGAGGGGGAAGGGGTAGGCGGGGATGACGAATATTGTTTTGATGAAGCGGATAAACGTTCGACGGCGAGAGTATATTGGCAAAAGGGGGAGGGAGACGAAAGGGTTGGAAGTGGGACAAGCTGCTCCGCAGAGGGATCGGGCGTGCCGAACAGCTTGAACGTTGCGTTTCCACTTCCTCGCTGATGTTTCTTTCCTTGAGGAAGTTTAACATAAAACGTCTAAGACAATATTGTTACTAGCTAACCAAAATACTAGTTTGTAACCAACCGTTATACGATATGTATCTAGGATCGATAACATTTTCCGGCCTGTCTCCAGAAAAATGTAATAATCTTGCATCAATTTCAGAACAGAGTGCATTTGAATAACTCGTAACCAGAAATCATTTTTCAAGGTGTAAAATCTAACACATCCTTACAGGCATTCAAGTCCTTATTTTGTTTTTCCCCTGTTGTATCTTATTCGCTCGTATCGCTAGCCTCTTCTCAGTCCCGCCCGTTAAGGCTGTCACACACACTGCAGTTCGCCCCTGACCCGCCGCTCGGGTCCAATCAAAGTTGTCCTCCTCTCGTCATTACCGTTTCATGACATTGGTCCACGGAGCGTTATCAATGAACCAGCGCGTGACACGAACTAACGGCCGCGGCCCGCTCTCTTGGCGCCCTCTTGCTGTGCACCTGACACATGCTACATGTTTCATGTGGGTGTCACACACGTTGGTCCGTTTGGTCGCGTTGGGACGGGCGGGAGGGAAGGAAAGAAAAGTTTATTCGTCCGTCAGGGATCTTCTCGTTCTCTCCGCCGCCACACGCGCCCCTTTGCGTGGGGGAGAACAAGGAGAGGGAGTTTTACGGCTGCTTTTAAGAATAGAAAAGCCAGGCATCCGTCGTCCCATAATAACGACGACGCGCCTTTCTCGAACGGTGTTCACCTTCGCCGTCCTCCACTGCGAAGACATGACGTAATAGAGGATTTCAAAATAATTGTAGGTGAAATAAAACAATCAAACCGACTTTAGCAAATGTAAGTAAAGGGTATACTCTGCAGTGTAGCCTTCGCCCCGCACTCGCGTCCCGTTCTCGTGTATGCGCGCACGTGCCCAGGCCACGACACGTTGGAGCCAAAAACGTGAGCATCGACGGAAAAAGAGGAACGCACACACAAAGAAAAATATATAATACGAAATTATGGAGAGAAAAACCGCGAGCGCTGTCGCGGTACTACAGACAAGTGCGAGCGAGCGAGCAGTGAAGAGGCGGCACTTGGCTCTGACCTGGAGAGGGCCATGAGTGGATTGGGCGTGAGGGGGTAGTGGTAGGAGAGATGGTGACG
>NW_026267222.1:152532-156740 GCF_000697945.3 Frankliniella occidentalis
GGGGCAGAAAGAGAGATGGGTGGAGAGGTCTTCGGGCAGCCCTGCCCGCCCTGACACCACACTGATCGGGCTGTGATAGCCCTGCAGGGGGTCCCCGGACGGATCCTTATCGTAAGGGATCAGGGCTCCGGACCACACCATGAGGTG
Source organism: Frankliniella occidentalis (assembly GCF_000697945.3). Taxonomy (NCBI): domain Eukaryota; kingdom Metazoa; phylum Arthropoda; class Insecta; order Thysanoptera; family Thripidae; genus Frankliniella; species Frankliniella occidentalis. Next base: position 152,680 of record NW_026267222.1, read on the forward strand.
GTAATGTCGCCAACTGATCTCGGCACCGACCAAAGACCACTAAAGACATTACCGGAAACGGCGAGGGAGATGGGGAAAATGAGAGGCAGAGGATGGTTGTCGGGGTAACACGACCAGAGAGGCGATGAAAAGAGAAAAGGAATAAGAAGAAAGTGGAGATCAGCCGATTTCCGTACGTAAGTCCCGACATTTAACTGCAGCGAGGTGGACTTCACAACTTATTCAGCAGGTCCCCAAATACCTGTATTACTTGGTCCTGACATTGTTGGTGTGTCTTTGTGATAACTGACCAGGGCTGCAGCGAGATGAGGTGGTGGAATGGTCTTCTTATTTATCTAGTCCCCAAACACCCGTCTGTTGACGGGTTCTCACAACGTTGGTGTGTTATCTGTGTAAAGCGACCAGGGCTGCAGCGAGTAGGAAGGTGGACTTGTCCAATCACTCAGTGGGTCCCCGAATGTGAGACAAGGTCCTCACAACGCCGGTGTGCATCTGTTAGCTGACTAGTGCTGCAGCGAGATGAGGAGGTAGACTTGACCACTTGTTTAGCCAGTCCCCCAACACCTGTGTGTTACCAGGTCCTCGCAACGTCGGTGTGTATCTGTAAAAATTGACCAGGGCTGAAGCGAGATGAGGAGGTGGACTTGACTAATTATTTAGCCGGTCCTCAAAAATCCTTCTGTTACTACCCAGTGCGAAATGAATCTTTTGTCGATGTCGAAACGATGTCAATATGATAAAGTAAGTCGAAATTGTGTACAGGTTTGAGTAGTCAACGACTTAAACCTGTGCCTCTTTTCGACTTACGACATCGTTTCGACATCTTTTAAAAAAAGCATTTCGCACTGGGTGGGTCCTCACAACGTCGTTGTGTAGCTGTGTTAACTGACCAGGGCTGCAGGAAGATGAGGAGTTGGTCTTGACCACCGACCAAGCTGGTCTCCAAACACCTGTTTGTAAGCAGGTCCTCACAACGTCGTCCCCAAACACCTGCGCGCTACTACGCCCTTTACAACGAAGTTCCCAAACAACTACTGCAAGTTTGTGGGTCCTAACATTGTTGGTGTATATCCGTGTTAACTGATCAGGGCTGCAGAGATGTGAGGCGGTGCGGACTTGTTCAGCCGGTCGCCAAACACTTTGTGCTAAGAAGGTCCGCACTTTTCAAGTAATAACTCTTCCATACCGCGGGAGGGTTTGCGACCTGCCCACTCCCCGCTGACGCACCTGCATTTGGAAGATGATCGCCCTCTGCTCTATAATTTGCGCTGCGGGAACTGTTGCGAACAGGCCGTCGCGGGGCTGCGAGTTTCGGGGAAGGGGGCCGTGCCTGGCGGAGCGGTGCGAGTGGAACTGTGCGCGCGGAGGCTTAGGCGGGGAATGCCCTCGGGCACTGTGGGGGTTGGGGGCTCCGTCTCGGAGTTTCTATGCCCCTGCCCGTGCCCCTGCCCCGGCCCACCCGGCCGTCCGAGTCGAGTAGGGCCTCCCCCGCGCCCCGCACCCTGTGCCCTCTCCTGCACTTCGTATGCCCGCCGTTGCCGCCATCCACTCGCCCCCTCGGTTGCAGCCCGTGCGTGTCGCAAGTTCTGTACCGGGAAAACAAAGCTATAACTTAGTGTCTTTAGAGGTGCTGCAATTGTCGTGTCCCCTTACAAAGGTGTGCTTACGTCACGGACATATAGCATCTATGAGTGATTTTAATGCCTTTCTGGGTGGGTGATAATTTAATTTAGTCCTAGTTTTGTTTTGCGATTGTGCCTGTTGCCCTCATCGACCTCCTGTTTCTGCTTTGCTACTTCAGCAGGATGCAGACACCAGCAGCTACCTTCCTCTTTCATTCAGAACTGACTGAACTCTTAAAAATAGGATTGAGAAAAACTGTCTTCGCCCAATTAGAGCGAGGGCAAAAAAGAGTGCCCACTCTTTGTGAATACTAATGCGTGCCTATGTAACTATATATGTTGCTGATGATCCGAGAAGAAACAGCACACGTTACTTGACTCATCGTGTTCGCAGTGACTGATGCTGAGGGGGTCAGGAGGCGCCGGCTCCTTCCCTTGTTCCGTTTACTCTTCGAGCATTTGGTGGCTCGGTCTGGTGTGCGGATGCGGGACAGCTTAGACTGAAAAGGGAAGGTAAAGGAGAGAGAGAGAGAGAGAGAGAGAGAGAGAGAGAGAGAGAGAGAGAGAGAGGGAGAGAGAGAGAGAACACCGGTGCTCGGGTGCTGCTCATCGAATAATGAGTCCGCCTGCTCCGCACCGTCCCGTTATTTCGCGTCTTCTTAATTAATTGTGTTGGCTCGCGTAAACTTTAAATTGGATCTCGTTAGTTTGGCGCTCGCGATAGTTTGTCGGTTAGCAGCGGCCGGAGCGGTGGAGGAGGGTCTTCGGGGGCTCGGCCAGCTCCACGTTTTCTTCTTGCTGTCTTACCGGGAGCAGCGCTTGTCTGGACGCAGCACGGTAGATCTCACACCGGCTCGCTCGTCGGCCCAGATGAGTACTATTGTTGGCCTGGACACGTGCACATTCACAGCACGACTCCTGTATAAGGAAGGAATTACCTGCGTTTCCCAACCTTAAGGTAGACGGGTGTAGGGGGTGCGTATGGAGACTGCTCACTAACTTCCTTTACCCGCTAGCTATGAGGGAACTAGCATCTGAGCTAAGTGATTGGGCTGTTGGTCGCGTAGCGAGCACCGCCTTCTGTTTCCAGATGCAGAAGAGGTAGGTTAGATTATAAAAACTGCGCCATTTCAGTGAAACGATTCGCCGGGTATATGTGATAGGCCTAGTAACTAGGTCCTAGTTTCAACATGAAGTCATTTTTTACTTTCTTGTTTTATCTAACTTAAATGGTATAATCCAAACTGTCATTGATCTATATTTGCGCATCCAGCCTTGCATTGAGAGCGCCGGCTTTGACGAGGCACGCTGCATCCCCTAGTCCAAGGTTGGTGTGGGGAGGGAAGTCCCCCCTGGACCTGGAGGAGGAGGACAGGGCCCCGACCCCGGCAGCTGCACAAAGATGATTTGCAGGACGAGTATCTCTTGTAATGACTTCCACCACGCCAGTCGCCGCGCTGTGCGTCGTTAGAGGGGCATGAATACACAACTTGAGCCTCGCCCCGCCCCCGCCCCGCCACCCTCAGCACGGCGCCAACCCGTCCCGCCCCGCCGCGCCCCGCCCAGGCCCGCGCGCATACCTAACTGGTTTCGTTGTCTGTCGGAGAGCGGTTTGAGATGGTGGGACCCTGAAGGGGGCGTTATGGGGGAAGAGAGGGAGAGAGAAAGAAAGAGTGGGGGGGGGGAGGGGGCAAGGGGTGGTGGAGGCGATGGGTAGAAGGTGTTCCTTCTTTACCCCGTTCCTTCCTACTACTTTTTCTGTACCCTGCTAACACTGATTCCCCCTGGAACTCCTGACGCTTGAAGGGCGGAGATTTCAACGAAGACCTAGAGGAGGCGCAGGCATTCGCTCGGAACAAGCACGAGCAGCGGGTGGGGGCGCGGGTGGGCGCGGGAGGACCTCCCCGAACCCTTTGTTGGCACAACACTGTCGCCTGCTCGTTGCTGGCGTGGCTGACGCGGGCTGGCGGGGCTGGCGCGGCGTGGCGGCAGGTGCTCTGTGCTCCTCCCCGCCGCTTCTAATCACGTTATTGTCTCCCGCGGTGGTCGGTCTGGGGATCGGATCTCAAGGGTCTCGCGTAGGCTGCGGCCCGGGCGGCCCCGGCCCCGGCCCCGCCGCTCGTTGACGGGGGCTTTGGCAGCGTGTTGACGGTCTCGACGAAGCCCCTGTGTAGCGCGCGTTGTCAGTCGGTAACAAGGCTCTCTCTGTTGGCAATAAGGTCCGGCCAAAGCCGTACGACCCGTCTGTCTCACGTCTCGTGGTTGGCTGAGCGACGGCGAAGCCCAGTATTCCAGTGACCCAATAAGGTCTTGCGCCTGTCTCTCTGCTATCTGGATCTTGCTGGCTCGGTGCACTGTGCAGAAGGGCTCGAAAAATGTAGAGCACGGAAGGAACCATCCAAACGTGGTCTGGTGTAGATCTTCCTTGTTTTACAGAGA
>NW_026267222.1:161396-162741 GCF_000697945.3 Frankliniella occidentalis
CGCGCGCGCGTGAGAAAAGTGTTCAGCACGAGCTTCAACGGTGCCCCCGGTAAATACAATGTGATATTTTTTCAAAAAGAGTACGAACTTTAAGGAACTTTTATATTTCAGGGAACCTCCTAAAGATTTTGAGCAAGTCTCCGACGAGAATTTCTGGATCTAGCTTATACCTTAATAAGAAAGTAATTCTGACTTCAATTGCGAAGGCTAAGGGTTTTTTTCAGAGGAAACCGGAGGAAACAAACCCGGCCACACTATTGATATTCGCGACGCTCGTTTCGGCGCGCCGACGACGTCCGCAAGGCCGTTTACTTCCGGTTCTGGAACACTACGCTATTTTGTCAAAATCACTTTTGACGGGGTTCAATCACTGGCGCTGGTGGGGGGGTCCATTATTGTCCTTGAGTTACCCTCATTAACTAGAAGCCGGCCGGCGCGCTCCGCCCCGCCACGCCACGTCGCGCCCGGCGAGGCGGGGCCGGGCCCGGCCGGGCCGAGCGTTGTAGTGGTGGGAAGCTCCTTGATCCGACAGGATTCCGCACTAATTCCCCGCTAATTAAGGGTCGGGTCTGCCGGCTGCGTCTGGAGAGCGGAGCGCGGCGCGGACAAAAGCGGGGCACAAGGGGCTGCTCCTCGCACGCGGCCCGCCCTTCCACCGCGACAGACTCCGCCGCCGCCGCCGCCGTCCTCGGCGCTGCCGGCCCGCTGCACACCATCTGATTGGCGATCGTGTCGATCGCCGCAATGCTGTATTCGTGAGTCGGACGCGCAGAGACATTATTTTGTTTGTGAAGTAAAATCTTTGCCGTGACGCCGCGGTGGGCTTTGGGGCGTTTGCCTCGGCCCTTGGCTATTTAGACCCTCTGACCCGTGAGCGTGGCTGGGCTGGGTGTCCGGCCGCCCCTATGCCGTGGGGGCCCACCCAGCAGCATCGGAAATGTGCAGCCGGCAAACGCTTCCAAGTCTCATTCTCACAGGGAAGGTCGCTGAAAACCGCGCTCCCCCCGTTCTACCCTCCCGCAAGGGCCCAAGGGCAGCTGCTAACATATCGCGAGCGAGCGTGCTTTCGTGTGTGTGTGTGTGTGTGTCCACATCAAAGAAGCTTCCGCAGGGGCGGGCCAGGTGCCCCGGCGGGACCCAAAAGGGCTCCGGCACGGGTGCCCAGGGGCCACGGAGCCCCCAGACCGGGCCGCCGGTGCTGAGCGGCGGGGGCGTGTGTGCCAGGGTGGGGCGAGGGGCGGCGGCGGTGGCGGCGGGGGCGAACGGGATTCGAATGAGGGGAAGTGCCTGATATTCCCAGGAGCCAAACAGACCGCCTGAGAGTTACGTCGGAAACCCCAAGCCT
>NW_026267222.1:162791-164297 GCF_000697945.3 Frankliniella occidentalis
GGAACAAGGAAAAGAATTCAAGACTCGTATTGAAGGGGCGGTCTTAAGTCCAACGCAACCGCTCCTTTTGGTTTGCAGCGTCGAAAACAGAGGCGGGGGGGAGGAGAACAGCAGACGCGCAACACCACCCGTTGATCTTAACAAGAAGCAGGAAAACTGCCGACGTCGCAGGCTAGAGAAGGAGAAGGCTGGTGAAAACGTTGTATAAAAATGTTTAAAGCATGCACATTTCTCGAATTTCCCCGCTCTCTGCACCACAAGACCCCTTTCCTCTCGGTCCCCGTGCTACGCCCCCCGGCTCGGCCGAGCCCACCTCGACCTTGTAGTAGTTCTCCATTGTGCCGGGCGGCATTGTTACCTCCACTCACCCGAACCCCGTAAACCCCGCTCGCTCCCCTGCAGGGGCCCTGCCCGCCCTGCCCTCCCTCGGGGTACAAAGAGCCCGTACGCCCAATCAACCACTGCCCGCTCTAATACCGACAGGCTCAAATACCAACGCAGTCCTCTGTCTCCTGTCTGGTAGTTTGAACGCAGAAATGTGCCTTGGAAAATACATTCTTAATCCACTTTTCATGACATTGTATGGCAACTTGGCTACGAATCTTCTCACGCCCATTTTCTGTTGATGGTGTTAACTTATTTTCAAGGTAAATAATAAACACAAAAATGAAAACGTTTTGGCTGTGGCCCCTGCCTGCCACTTTGCAAAGAGCCCGGGCTGCGACCACAGCCGCACGGATACCCTGGCCGGCCCGGCCCGCCCGCCTGCAGCAGCGCAACGGGCGGCGGCCTCCATCCGGCAAAGCGATTCGTTTCTTGATTGAACGTGAAAAATTGACGAGACTCTTTCATTCAATTCCTTTACGGCGGGGCGGAGGAAGGGCGCCGCGCGGTGGGGCGGGGTGGGGTTGGGTGGGGGCCGGGTGGGAAAGGGGCGGAACTCACACGGCCTGCTTTCCGATCCTTTTCATTAAACGGGCGTGGGTACACTTTTCGGAACTTTTAGAAGGTGAGAGGGGGGAGGGGTAAGTAGTGTCGGGAAAGAGACCCATATGTCTATCACGGCGACGAAACCTCAGAAATAACGAGAAATTTCAAGCTCGTGTTTAGTAAAAAACAACAAAAACCCAGTCTCTCTGCTTCTTTTAGCTCTTCCCCTTTCTTTTCCATTTTTTCCCCCGAACCGTCCTCTCTGTGACCCACCTGGAGACTTGATTAGTTCGTGTGGACTCTCCCGATTGAGCTCGTCTCTGCGCGCTGAGCAAGCACCGCGGGACAGCGACGGTCGATGCAGTGCATTGTGTGTCCTTCTGCCCCGCCGCGCCCGCACGCGTAACCGGACAGCGCCGCTGCGGGGTGTATTTAGATTGTCCGACCTATTTTTCCCCGACCTGGTAATTTTTCCAAAATTCCCAAAAGTGCTGTCCGACCTAGGTTTTGTCCGACCTAATTTTCTCTGACCTATTTTTCTCCGAGCTCGTCGATATGCTGAAATTTGGGAAGAAT
>NW_026267222.1:170387-172314 GCF_000697945.3 Frankliniella occidentalis
TAACTTTTATGGGTTACTTTGATGAGAGGTCGGCTGGGTCAGCATGGACCCAAAGTGTCGCCCTGCACCCGGACGTTTGGCGCCACCGCCGAAACGGGGGAGAGGTGTGCAGTCGCTAAAAGAGCGATACTGTAAAATATATGTGTCGGAAAAATCCCATAAATGTGTCTGAAGCAAATTACATATACAGTGTGTAGGATTTTCCCTATACGACTGTGTGGAAAAAATCCCATAGGCGTGCAGCAGATCTACGAGACAAGTGTAGGATTTTTCCTATACGAGTGTGTGAGAAAAATCCCATTCGAGTGCAGCAGATTTCCTTGACAGGTGTGGGATTTTTCCCGTACGAATTTTTAAAAGGAAAAATAATATTTTTGGGGCTGTGGACTCGGATCCTACTCTTACTGCACCCTCACTCCTCGTAATTTACATTTAAGTTCACAATTCTATTTACTAAATACTTTACCGGACGCGGAGTTGAACCTCGGACATCAGGGTTGCGATGCTGCCACGCTGACCACTAGACCACGGGGACTTGTTGGGAGAGAGGCCGTAGCTTCCCCGGGTCATCCCAGAGCCGCGCGGCCGGCCACACCCGGCCATTATTAGAGGCCAGGTGCGGGCGGCGGCCACCTGCCCTTTGCGTAAGGGATTTCTAAATGCATGTTTTGATTTCGGGAATGATATTAAACTCTGTGCCCTAATATTTTGATATATTTCATTTCTCTTGAGAAGCACTCTCGACACAATATGGTTCCTTTGAGACCACAGCATGACAACGAGAATAATTGAATAATTGTACCCAAGCAGCAGGACTGATGTGTCCAAAAATCATGAACTGTAATTTTACTACTGCCTTGTCGGAAATTTTCAAGATAAAATTAGCAAAATTCCCACACTTGTATGTGAAAAGTTCTTCCTAAACACTCGCAGGCAGTTTGCTACAAAAGTGTGGGATTTTTCACATACATATCGGTTTTTCCCTATACAGTATTTCGTATATGGTAAAAATCCTACACAAGTGTAGAAAATTCCGCGTCCAACACGCGTATGGGATTTTTCCCAAACACTTGTATGGCAAAAATCCGAACATTTTTTACAGCGGATAAGTCCCGTCTGATCCCTCACCTAAGGAACTCCCCCAAAGTCATATTTTGATATGCTGTTCCCCGCACTTCAAAACGTAAACAAATTACAGCAAAATACGAGAGAAAATTAGGACACAGACATATTTCCTTAAATTTGTGTCATCTGCTTTCACGATACGTCCCTCGACGTAGCTTTCTATTTTTGAAGCCTGTTCCTCTTTGAAGTACTTTCTTCCCAAGTTTTAGCATATCGACGAGGTCGGAGAAAAGAAGGTCGAACAGCACTTTGGTGGGTTTTGGAAAAATTACCAGGTCGGAGAAAAATAGGCCGGACAATCTAGCTGCACCGGCCGCTGCGCCGCTATGTTACTGGCGGCTGTATATACCGGCCGGCCACAGACCTCCAGTACGACTCGCCGGAGCTTCTCTGCAGGGCCGCAGTTCGTCTAGGTACCTTACGGAAGGTACCTTACCTCAAGGGTTAATCTGAAGTCACTACCTTTGCCGTTGTACAGGAAGCAGGAAACGAGTTTGACGGGTGTCTCGAGCCTACATATCCAGCCGCCACAACAACCAATAATAAACTCTCGTACTTGCTCCCTTCCCGTCCGCGTCCCTGATCCGTCCGATCGCGCCGCGTCACAGGGACGAGGAAAGGGGACGCACGGTAGGAAGGCACTGTTACAGCGAGGGGATGTTTAGTGGTTTCAGGCGGCGCTCTGCTGCTCCGCTCGGCTGCAGAGCGTTCCTCTCCGTTACGCACCCACCCCTTCCAAACGGAACGTCGGCGTGTTTATCCCTGGCTGCTACTACCCCGCTGCACCTGGACGCACGCACAC
>NW_026267222.1:173924-174913 GCF_000697945.3 Frankliniella occidentalis
CACCCCCACCCCACTCCTCTCCACTCGCCAACCCCTTCACTCGACCAGGCAGCAAGCCCGAAGGACACGGCCCGCCGTAGTCAAAGTCGACTCTAATGTTCCTAATTCCATTCTAATTAAGCGGGGTCCTCCTGGTGTGTCTTCTCCTCCCCCTCTACATCCCCCCCCCTCTCTCCCCCCCTCTCTCCCTCTCTCTTGCTCCCTCGCTCGCCCGCTCACCCCGCCCCTTCTCAGAGCGGGTCTTCGACGATAGTCGGACCAATTCATTAATGCCCGGCACCGCGACGATTCAAACGGATTCCTCATCTCTTGTCCTCACATTTCTAACCCCTTCTCCCCCCCCCCTTCCCTTCTTCTTCCCGGCTGGTCCTTTCGCCTTAATGAACGGATAGGCTGTCACGTGGACACAAACGTATTGCGCCTGGGCTGCAACGAACTTCTGCCCAAATCTTCTCGAACCCCTCCCGCAATCTTCCCGAAATTCTACCGAAATCCTTTCGAAATCGTCCTGAAAATATCCTGAACCATGCCCCTTTTTTCTCGAAATTTTCCCGAACCTTTTTCGGAATCCTACTCCTCTTCCTTTTTCTTGTACACGCATGTTTGTGTCGACGGAGCAGACCCCGAGCCCGAGCACGAGCGCTGTTTGAATGATCCTGTCCATGCGGTTGTGGGGTGCGGTGGCGGGAGCGGCGTCCACTGTCCCTGTAGCCGTTTCCCTTTGCATTGCAATCCCCAGCAGGCGCGCCTCGCCACGCCACGCCCCGTACCACGCGGTACGCCACCTTCACGTTTCGCAAACAACGTAAACGTCCCTTACACATGCCTCCATGGTCTGCAGACAGTCAGTCCATCATAAACTGCTGGCTGCATTCCTCGGAGCGGAGCCTCCGGTGGTCCTCACCCCACCGGACTGCCCCTCGCAACCTCGCAACACACACAGGCTGGTCCAGCCAGCATGCCATGCCTTGCGCACGCCCAGAATGTAT
>NW_026267222.1:182773-190199 GCF_000697945.3 Frankliniella occidentalis
AGGGGGTGGCCCACGAAAATTGAGCGGCAATCTCGAAACGTCTGCTCGGCTTCTATCTGGATCCGTTCTTTCTGCGGCTCCGCTGCGATGCCCCTCGCCATCGCCACCCTTCTCTATGACCGCGCAGACACAACGGCACGGAAGGTATGACCGATGGCTTGACTGACTGGTCCGGATCAAAATCAAACTTGCAAACTGCAAACTGGGCCAGGCGGAGGAGGCTGTCACTGGGGAGGTCGTCGACTGCTTGGTGGTGATGTGCACTGTATTTTTTGCTAACCACACTGGATGCGAGTTTCTGAATGTTGTCACACTTGTATAGGAGTGTGAATTGCCATTCGCACACTTATGGGAATTAACGTGTGAATTATTCTATTCAAATTTATACACTTGTGCCTCCATGTGCAAGTGTCGTTCACACACCCGCGATATTCACACACTTGGGTTTCCGGTATCTATGTATGTAAGTATCCCCTGCTGGGGAATAGCAATCTTCACAGTTCAACGCTCAATAATCTCGGAGATAATCGCACCCCCCCCCCTCTCCGTATGAATTTTTCGTCATTTTCTGCCGCCAATTCCGATTATTTGACCGATACCCGCGGCCGGTGCTGTCGCACGTGTCTCGTGGCGGTACGGAGCTGTCGGCCTGCAGAGACAGGGCAGGATAAACGGTGCGCTCGCTGTTCAGCGGCAGCGAGTTTCATTTCCGACACAGGAAATGGAACATTTTTATTATTAGGGGAAAAAACAATCCATGAAAATTGAAATGAAAGGGAAGGTGGAGCGATGGGGAAGGAGCATCCGTGCTGCCAGAACCACATCCCGGGCGGAAGGTGCGAGGTTCGATTCCCCAACACGGCAAAACGTAATGGACCGCAGAGGCGGAAGAGCGATGTTCAGTGTTTCATTTTTATTTATTCACGCACTGCTTTTTGTCCCTTTTATTTCTGCACAGCACGGCTCTTTTGTTTTCCTCAAAAAGCATTTCCGTAAAAAAAAATTAAAAAAAAAATATGTATGTGTTTGCCTTTTGTTCTAGGGTTGCTGCGGTCCGGTAATTGGGCGTCCGGACCAGGTGAGTATTTCCAACTCTGTTGCGGGTTTGCAGAGAGAGAGGGAGAGAGAGAGAGAGAAAGGGGGGGGGGGGGGGGGGGGGGGGGGGGGGGGGGGGGGGGGGGGGGGGGGGGGGGGGGGGGGGGTCGTGGTTAGAGAGGTTGGATGTGTGTGTTTACCTGGGCCGAGCCCCCCGCCGCGCCCCGCCGCCAGACGCGTTGGTCAAGCTAACTCACCCGGGCTTAAGCTCGTCTGCTAAGCCTCACGGCTGCAAGTTCAGCGCGCCGGGAACAGCGTTAGGCCGCCTTAGGCGCGCGGGCGCGCTCGCCTCCTCCTGTCGATGTGTGCGTTCTGCTCCGTTCCGGTAATCTCTCCTGCCGTGTGTGATTGCCCCCTCCCCCTCTCTCTCTCTCTCACTCGCCCCTCCTTCACGTGAACCGGAAAGAGCGCGAATCAAGCAGTGCAGAACGGGGGCGGACAGACAAGGAAGCAAGAGCGGCTCGCAATCCGCTCATATCCGCGCGCAGAATACGACGCCTGGTGGTGCACTCTCTTCGTATATTTTCTAGAATCCTGTAGGAGGGGGCAACAACTCCGGTAATCATGTGCACACCTGGAATATAAGATGTGAAGGTAATATGTTTTTGTTCACACCAAGTTTCGTACGTACGTACTGGAAAACCCCAACTGCGAAAAAAATTAAATTCCCTTCACACTTGGTATTTTAACCCTCGACCGGACCTGGGACAGCGGTTGCGCGACGCGTACGGGTGCAGGGCCAGTGCGACACTTTCCCCAATAGCGCCAATGCACTTAAATGCCCATTAAATGCCCATCAAATTGAAGGCAATACATTTTACACGCAATTAAAATTTATTATTCGCAAAATGCACCTAAAATGTATTACCTTCAATGCGTGTTTTAACACGTTGAGTCGCAAGGGGGCTGGCAATTACGGCTTATTGAGCCCATACGTGTGGTCACGTGGGACTCAACGTGTTAATGCGCATTGGTGCTATTAGGTGTGTCCCGGCTGGCCTCTCACCAAATAAACCTCCTATAAGTAAGCGCCATCTTAAAATATGTTGTCCAAAACGCACAAATTAGTACATGTTGTGCGAACAAAAAATTTCCTACACACTTAGACTTTCTTTGTAGCCGTCAGCGACTGCGAATAATGGCTGGTACCCTGTAGCGACAGCCTGCTTCTCGCATCTATGGCTCAGCCGGTAGAGTACCCGCCTAGAGCGTGGGAGGTCGGCGTTTCGACTCCAGGCTCGGCACGATTTTTTTGGCTTTTCCATGTGGCATTGGTGTACGGTCGCAGGGCTGACCTGAAGTTCAAGTAGAATCGGAACACGGCTGACCTCCGTTGGCTTGGTAGCTTTGGTGGCATTACTGACTATTGGGTTCAGCACTCGGGGTTGTTCGGTTCGATCCGCGTACCCTTCGGGACGGAAAAAGATAACAGTCCCATCGGAGGTATAAGGCCTCAGAATCTGGGTTTCAGTCTTGCTCACCTTGGGACCCTGTATCAACAAGCGGGAGTATGTTCTGATGAGTACATGTGGTTGGAAGCGGCTGATCCACGTCAGAACTCAGAAGTCGCCGCCGACTGCGCGATAAGAGGCGTACTCCCCCACTTTTAATTTGTTTGACCGGGTGGGAGGAGTTGGGCCGAAGCATTTACGCCGCCGAGCGGACTTATAACTGTTCTGTTACCGTGGGCGGGCTGCACTCCGTCATAGTCGCGGTCTTTCCTTTACTGCACTTAAAGTACCACTTTATGGCCTCTGCAGCCTGTTCCTCTTTGAAGCACATGCATCCCAAATTTCAGCATATCGACGAGGTCGGAGAAAATTAGGTCGGACAAAACCTAGGTCTCCAGTCCCACAACTCCTGTAATGTACACAGGATTCCCAAAATGGTGGAGTCCGTCACAACTGATAAACAAAAATCTGTCTGAGCAGCGCTGCACGGTAAAAACGACGTCCTGGTTTCCATGACGTTTTGGAAAAACCATGACGTCTTATGGAAGAAATGCATGGAAAACGTCATGGTTTTCCAAACGTCATGAAAACCAGGACGTCGTTTTTACCGTGTGAATACTGTTTATATTGTTTAGTGTTGAGGCCGGATCGCAGTCTTTTACTATACTGTGTAGCGCTAGGGAGTTAAACGCAGCATCCATTTAGGGGGTGGCCCACGAAAATTGAGCGGCAATCTCGAAACGTCTAGTCGGCTTCTATCTGGATCCGTTCTTTCTGCGGCTCCGCTGCGATGCCCCTCGCCATCGCCACCCTTCTCTATGACCGCGCAGACACAACGGAACGGAAGGTATGACCGATGGCTTGACTGACTGGTCCGGATCAAAATCAAACTTGCAAACTGCAAACTAGGCCAGGCAGAGGAGGCTGTCACTGGGGAGGTCGTCCACTGCTTGGTGGTGATGTGCACTGTATTTTTTGCTAACCACACTGGATGCGAGTTTCTGAATGTTGTCACACTTGTATAGGAGTGTGAATTGCCATTCGCACACTTATGGGAATTAACGTGTGAATTATTCTACTCAAATTTATACACTTGTGCCTCCATGTATGTGCAAGTGTCGTTCACACACCCACACGTATGCGATGTCCACACACTTGGGTTTCCGGTATCTATGTATGTAAGTATGTACGTATGTAGGCTATGCATCACGTATTGACTATTCGCACCAGGGTGCGAATGTATATTTATTAGAAACTCGCACCGCAGGTGCGAATAAAAGAGTTTTATACTATTCGCACCAACCGAAAGTGAGGTTGAGTGTTTCTAGAAAGTTGCTTTTAGGAAATTTTATGTTAAATTAGGTTAGGTTAGGTTGGGTTGGATTGTAATGGGTGTACGGTGCGAATATATACACTTAACGCCTCGCACCAGATGTGGTGCGAATAGTATACAGCGACATAATTATTCGCACCTCGTGGTAAATATTACCGTCTATCTATCTATCTATCTATCTATCTATCTATCTATCTATCTATCTATCTATCTATCTCAATCTAAAGATGATTACTCACACGCATCCTGGGGATCCTGGGGTGCTGACCGCAAGTATTCGGCCGGTCCCGTCCGGCCCGGTTCTCCGGATGCGGTCCGGTGTGCGCGTGCGTGCGTGCTTGTGTGCGTTGGTGCGTGTGCGTGTGAGCGCGCGTGCCTGCGTGTGGGTTTCCCCCCTCGGGAGGGGTGGCTTGGCTTGGCCCGGGCCGACCGCTGCTTTCGCATTCGGGTCCCGCTCGCCGACAGTCTCCAGACCGAGCTCCTGACCATTTCCAATCAATCGCTGGTATTAGTTTGGTAATCGCGACCGCAATTCTCACCCTGCCCCCTGCGGCTGTGGTGTTTGTCTTTGTGTAAGTGTGTGTGTGTGAGTGTGTGAGTGTGCGCGCGCGTATGTGTGTGTGCGTGCGTACGTGCGTGCGTGCGTGTGGAGGGAAGTGAGTGCGTGCGTGCGCTTCAAGGAAGGGAAAAGGGGAAAGGGGGGGGGGGGGGGGAGTCGAGAGAACGGAGACAAGGGACGTCTATAAATAAGAAAATTCGTGAATTCTTGACGGAGCTCTCGAGAGGACGACGAACACCGCAACGTCACGTCAAGGACTTTTGGCGCCCACACGTCCCCCTTGCCGTTTTCTTTCGCGCACCGCGCTGCCAAAAATACAATCTTGCTTTTGTACTCTGCTAAAGTCGGGAGAAACTTGTCGTAAATTTGGTGATAGTTTTGCTAACACCGGTTCTGCCATGGTGGCAGTTTGCCTCTGCAGTGTGTACCCCACGGAGCAGACCGAGGCGACAACAGGTGTTTTTGGTGCTTAGTGGTCAAGGGAGTGAACCAAACCCTTTTACCGTCTCTCCTCTCCCGTCGCTCGAGAGAGAACTAAACCTCCCCCCTCCCGCCCCGACCCTTCCGGCCGAGGAAAACTTGCATCTGTTCGCCACGCCGCTGTTCGTAAGCTGATTTAGGAGATGTCCACTGTTGTCCACTGGCCGTGCATAAAGCAGAACCACTGGCACCTGGCAGGGCAGCGGCAGTGCTCGTCTGTTCTCAGGGCAGGCTCACACTGCTCGGAGAGAGACCTAGGCTCGTGGTGAATACCATGAATTCATTTGGAAATGAAACATATCTCCGGGAGGTAACGGCGCTTGCCACGGGTTGTTTGACGGGCGGCGTAGTGCTTCGAGTGCGCAGTCCGCCTGACGATGCGAGGGTAGGCAATGCGCTGCACTCCTCTGTGCGGCGGGCCGGTCTCCACGAACTGCAGGGGCCCCCCGTAGCACACAAAGGGCCAGAAGATGGAGAAAGATGGGAGTTAAGACAATCGTTCGTTTTCACTTGTTCTGTAGCAACACCACGTGTAGTTACACTTATTTCAATCACTCGATTTTATTGTAAGATGAGTTAATTGGTCTCTAAACGGAGTCCACGCACATGGACGCCATTTCGTGTTCCCATGTGTTAGTTTATAAAGAAATTAGAAAAATTGGGTTATAAGAAATCGTGAATAGGTATTATTTTGTACAGCAGTGGGGGAATGAAAAAAGGCAACGTACACGTCAGATCGACAAAAAAAAGAAAAAAAGAAGAAGAGGATAC
Organism: Frankliniella occidentalis; assembly: GCF_000697945.3. Taxonomy (NCBI): domain Eukaryota; kingdom Metazoa; phylum Arthropoda; class Insecta; order Thysanoptera; family Thripidae; genus Frankliniella; species Frankliniella occidentalis. The sequence continues at coordinate 188,463 of NW_026267222.1, forward strand.
GGAGGTCGTGAAAAAATGCTTGTATCGTTTCAGTTTTTTTCTCACAAGTTCTCTCTCGTTTTCTCCATAAAAAGAGGCGAACCTCGCCAGCGAATCGTCGTCGAAATGCCGGTATATTCTTTTACTTTCTCATTGCCCCGGGAGGTGGCCGCGCTCTCCTGCATGAGACGCGTCGCCACATCGCCTCGAGCGGTCCTCATTCAGACGAACCGCGCGCCGCCGCGTCTTAACGACGGCGCTCTGTTATTTTATTTTATTTTATTTATTTATTTATTCCCTTGTCGGAAAATGTTCTTACATTCGCTTCTATGTGAAAAGAATAAACGGAGAACGACATCTTTTTCACACGCGCTATCAAGACACCCTCCATATCTCTCTCTCCCTCCCTTCCTTCTCTTTGCTGCTGTACTGTTTCTCTCTCTTAATATTATGTGTCCTTTCCCCCTCGGCCCCCGCCGCTGTGCACGCTTGCGACCGCCTGGATTTCAAACAGAATGCAGAGAATCGCCCGCAAATTGAAATTGTCTGAGCTGAGCGTGCGGCGGTCCGGCCGAGCCGAGCCGAGCGTCGGGGACCTCGGAGCCCGCTGCTAGCAGGGCAGCGGGGGCCGAGTGGGAATAGCAGATGTGTCCGGCCCTACCTGCACACGCACACTCGCTCACATGCGCGCGCGTACGCACACATACCGCATACCTCCCCTCCTCACTCACACACACGCACAGATGCGCGCGCTTCGCATTTCAAATATTTTAACAAGACGCACGCGCTGGCTCGCGGAGCCCAGCGGCAGCAGAGCCCCTGCGCCCCGGAGAGGTCCTGCCCGGCCAGGTCGACCCAAGGAAGAGCTTGCGGCCCCCACATGGAGAGAAGGGAGACTGGCCGAATGGTGGTTGGGGCTTATGGTCGCAAAACACCACATGTTGAGGGCAAATTCATAAAACTCACCCATTCGAAGAAAAAAAAAACGTTTTTTGTTGAAATACGGGTACATCGACGACGAGAGACAATAAATTTACGCAAGAAGCATTCGTACAATTCAGACATGGCTTGTGAATTGCTATTTAGATAAAATATACCAGAATATTTCTCAGTGTTTGCGGAAAAATTATTTTTAGTACGGAGTGTGGTGTGAAAATACTGTGGCAAACTCGACAACAATTTTGTTTTTAAATCTACAGCTGCAAAGTGAAAGTTTTCATGTTTGTCACTTACTAGTGCGAAACCAGAAGTAGGTTTGTTTGTTCTACAAAACTGTGGAAGAAAAGATTGCCATTTACCTCTGGATAACTGTTTTACACATAGATTTAGCAGAGGGTAAGAAATTTCGTTTTTGGTACTTTACTTTTCAAGACCAAACAAAAAGACCTGCTCTATTATTCTTTATTCCGTTGTCACGTCTCTGGTCATCGTATGTAGTAATATCATCATTTCTGCTTTTGAAACACCAATTTTTGAAAATGGCGTGCGCTGATTTGTCTGCTCGTCTCGTGCCCGGCGCCCCGTTCCCTGTTTGTGTGCCGGACGCATGATGGACGGACACTGGCCCGGGGCGAGAGCGAGCGGGAGCGAGTGGGAGCAAGCAGGAGCGCGCAGGAGCGAGCGAGCAGGAGCGAGCGGGAGCGAGCGAGCAGGAGCGAGCGGGAGCAAGCAGGAGCGAGCGGGAGCCCCGGCGGGGCAGGCAATTACAGCCAGACACACACAAGACGGACAGGATGTATGGAAATCAAACCACGCACC
>NW_026267222.1:195685-196034 GCF_000697945.3 Frankliniella occidentalis
CGGTACGCACAGACAAAGCACAAACAATTAGGAAAACAAACAACGTTTATAGTCACCTTCACCGCCACATAAAAATGCGTACGTAGAAGTGAAGCTGTAACGGCAATTATGCGGTAGCGGAAATCATCTCCTTCGTTGACTTCCCTCCCTACAACATGTTTGTTCAATAAATGTACAATAGCGGTTTTGTAGCTTTGTTTCGATTTGTTATCAATATCTAAGGGCACTCAGTACGTTATACTTAGTCCTGTCATAGGGTGGTTTTGGGCGGTTTTAATACCTTTTGCAAAAGCACCAGTTTTTCGACTTCTCTATGAAAGTCCCCGCTTCCTACTTTTGTTTTTGTTTT
>NW_026267222.1:196084-196380 GCF_000697945.3 Frankliniella occidentalis
ACAGACAAAGCACAAACAATTAGGAAAACAAACAACGTTTATAGTCACCTTCACCGCCATATAAAAATGCGTACGTAGAAGTGAAGCAGTAACGGCAATTATGCGGTAGCGGCAGTCATCTCCTTCGTTGACTTCCTTCCCTTCAACATGTTTGTTTGTTAATGAAGCGGTTTTGTAGCTTTGTTTCGATTTTTTATCAATATACCAGGTGGCTGATTCACGCCGCGCACTTCTGTAGGTATACTGTACCGCATACACGAGTGCGGGCGGGTTGCCTACTCGCTCGGCTCGTAAGG
>NW_026267222.1:205420-207983 GCF_000697945.3 Frankliniella occidentalis
TCGTCTTTAAAGAACATTCTTCCCAAATTTCAGCATATCGACGAGGTAGGAGAAAAATAGGTCGGAAAAAAATAGGTCGGACAAAACTTAGGTCGGACAGTACTTTTTGGGATTTTGGTAAAATCGCCAGGTCGGAGAAAAATAGGTCGGACAATCTAGCTGCACCGCTTTTAAACATGCGTAGTATTGGTCTATTTTACTTAGTAAGAAATGAAGAAGTAGCTATATGTTGAAAATAAAAAATCGACGATCTTGGCGCGAGTGTGAACATTCTTACTGTCTCACCCTTCACCTCCATATTCTGTCTATCTGTGTTGAGGTCTGTCTGTCTGTCTGTCTGTCTGTCTGTCTGTCTGTCTGTCTGTCTGTCTGTTTCCATCTTTATACGCCACTGTAAACCGGCGCACCGGCGCAGCAACAGGCAGCAGGCCAGAGACTTGCTTCATCATTTCAGCCTTTTCTCTCTCTCTCTTGCACTCCCTCGGGACTCGGCTCACCCCGTCTCGCTCGCACTCGCGTCAGTAGCCCACCCCCGCGGCTCGCTCTGCTTCTCCCTCCCTCCCGGACTACGCCGCTGTCAACCGCTCGATGATTATTGAGCGTCTCGCCTAACGACTCGGGCCGCGTGCGAAACGTTGCCTCGTCCTTGTTAGGGGCGGGAAGGACCTGCCCTGCCGGGACGAGTGCAGGCCCGGCGGTAACAAGCGCTTCGGTAACGGGGCACCTCCCCTCCTCCCTTCCTCCCTCCCTTCCCCTTCCTCTCTGTCTCTCTCACTCACTCTCACTGTCCGAAGTTGACCTTTCCGCCCGCACCCCATTATATTTAAAACTTTTTTGTTCGCTGCGTAAATGAGACATCTGACCGGGCGATACACAGTTCACATCGCTATAGCGCGACGTCGTCAGATCACTTCTTTTGTTTTGTTGTCTATAGAACTAATATCCAAAGCGCAGCCCGTAGGCAGATTCAACGTGAACACATTTAAAGATTGCAGGTCGGGAAAGCATTCAAGAGACGTTGGCGTGACTGTGGTTGAATCGGTATCGTCCCTCGTTAGAGACGCCTCTGGCCAAGCTGCCCAGTCCTATTCATGCAACTCCTCGCCGCCCTTCCTGAAAGAGAGAGAGAGAGAGAGAGAGAGAGAGAGAGAGAGAGAGAGAGAGAGAGAGGAAGCAGCGAAGGGAGCACTGTCAAATTGGTTCAATAACGGCTGTCCACGCAGTCAAATAATCAGCATACCTACATTACTGAGGTCCCTATCCAAGTGCGGGGCGAGCTGGGGAGGGCGGGGGTTGGTTCGGCTGGGGAGGATTCGACACCGAGACCCTACGTTTGTTAAGTCTTCAGTTGGGACAAGCAGAGGAAAATTTCACTGTTATTCTGTAAACCGCAGATCCAATATATGTTTTCAGGAAATTTCTGTTTCATGTTTTTAAACACGCGTCATCAAATTTCTTTGTTGTGCATTTTTGTTCCACCATTTTCTTTGCTACACCTTTTTTCTTCCTTCTTGTATCTTGTTTCGAAGTAATTGAAAATTGAAATTAATGATTTCAAATTAATTTACGGTGCTTATATTTTAGTTAAAGTACTTCATGACGATTTGTACCCATCATTCAGTGTTTTTACCCCTATCGCGTGTAGATGTAGCTTCAAACCGCTTCATACATCAAACTGCACACTCTTTTTCTCCCTTACCCCGTACACCGTGCCTTGGAGGTAAAACATGCGGTGCAAGACTCTGTTGGTGCTGAGAGAGCGAGAAAGGCCGAGAGAGCGAGAAAAACATGAGAGGTGTACCGAGAGCGGTCGAAAGGGAGATGAAAAGAGAGGGTTAAGGGAGAAGGGTTAGCGCTATCCTTAAATTTCTCTCTCCTTCTGTCTTTCTCTCTCCCTCTCGCTGCCGTCCGTATCTCTACCTGATGCAACAAAGGAAAAAGGGGTTGTGTTCACATCAACAATGTTTATTAAGTGTCTCCTAATTAAAAGTCAGCGGGCTGAGCTTCCGAATAAAAAGTGAGGCGCAAAAAGAGTAAAACGAGAGCAAGCCGGGCGGGGCTACCGCGGCCTGGGGAGAGGGCAGTGGTGGCGGGGCGGGCGGGCGGAGGGTGGAGCATGCGGAAGGAAAGGGCGGCTAAATACACGACGGGTTCTACCCAAGGGCGACCTTTGCACTAAAATTAGAGGCAGAAAAAACGATACATTTTCTAAAGATCGTACTCGTGCGCAGCTCGGAGTTAAAAGAGACTGATTGTCATATTTTTGAATTTTGTTCCTTTTTTTTTCTTTCTTTACATCGCGCGAGCCTAACTCGATTGGCCACCCCTTTTCTCTTATTAAATACGGATGCCCACTTCCGCTCCAGCGCCGAGTGTAAGTCCAGCTGGAGTGGCACCGAGCGGGCGCTAGCGCTGGAACACCAAAGGGGAAACGGGGAAAACGCGGCTGGGAGAAAGGGGGGGGGGCGTCAGCTCACGAGATGATGTTAGCCTAATTAACACGTACAACTTTGCTCGTGCATCTGCTGGCGTCTAATGAGACCACTGTGACAGACACTCTGAG
>NW_026267222.1:208033-212408 GCF_000697945.3 Frankliniella occidentalis
TCCGCGCGCCGCCCGAGTGATGCCCCAAGCAGCAAAAGTTGGCGCTAATTAAAGCTGCACAATGGCGCTGCTGACGCGTGTATATCACATTGCAGCGCGGCGGTGGTGTCATGTGAACTGCGAGTAGCAGTGGCAAGAGTGGCGGGTTAGAGGACTCTATGGCGGGTGCGGGGCGCGCGGGCACGTACCGCGTCCACGAGGGGCAAAAACTCTTCTTGCAACCGTGTGCGCGTGTACCTAGTTGTGTATCCGAGCAGATGCTGCAATCTGCAATGTTATAGCAATCGGACTAACAAAAATCTTATGAACGGTTGTGATAAATATTTTGAAAGCATTTGGCCTTAAAAGCTCAGAACCAATTTTTAAAATTTTGGATACCTACGAAATTGAGCTCCCACCCCACGCTACACGCCAACGCAATAACTTTTGCAGAAATCTGCGCGCGACGCAGAACCGGATCATAGACAGAGCTCGAAGTCGTTAAGACTTAAATACGAAACAGAAATCAGGCATTCTATGGCTTTGTCCACCAAGAGCTCACTTTCCACCCTGCGTCCACCCCGTGTCCGCCCCGTGTCCGCCCCGTGTCCGCCCCGTGTCCGCCCCGTGTCCGCCCCGTGTCCGCCCGGCCGTCCACACGTTGTTAGAGCTAACGACAAGACGGCCATCCCTCCGGAGGCGAGCCTGGGCCGCGGGGGTCGGGCGCGGGGGCGCCCTTGTTATCATACACCTCCCGTCCGGGCCGGACCTTGCCGTGGCCGTCCGCACCGTCTCACTAATGGATCTTCTGTTATATTGGCTACCTGCAGTCCCCCTTCCTCTCCCCCGACAACTGCCAACCCCTTTCGGTGGCCACCTCTATTGCTTACGTTACTCATACACTCACCCGGAAAAGCCAGAGACTGCTTTTCGAGCTTTATCCCGTCCTCTCCCTGCATACATCCTCCCACACGCAAAAAACAGATTAGCTGGATACGAGATAGGTAGTAAAATTAGCTGTAGCAGCAAACTTTTTCGCCATCCTAAGTACTGACCAGCCACTACGGGTATGATCTTAGCCGCGCGAACTAGAAAATTTGCTGGCCTAGCTAATACACCTATCACGAATCCAGCTAATACATTAGCTTTCTCAGCTATTCCTTTTTTTGCGTGCATCACTTTTACCTGGAGATTTGAAGGGCGGACAAAAAGTAGGAAAAGTAGGGAAAAACGAAAATTGCGAGAAAAAAGGGCCCTTATTTTTTTTTTTATCCAAATTTTAACGGAAAATTTTCCGGTAAAAAACCCTTTTGCCGGAAAACTCTTTCCGTAAAATTAAAACTCTCGCCCCGCCGCCTCTCCTTGCCCACTCTTCACATCTCACGCGCCCGCGCCTCATCCTCCTACCCCCGCTGAATGCTGCGGGAGTTTGCACATACACGGTGCAGCTGAATGATGCATGCTACCGACCGAAATGCCTCGGCTCGGCTCGGCCGTCCCCCGCCCCCGGCAGACAGGCATTCGGCGTGCCCGCCTGTCTCGCTGCCCTGTCCGTGCTGTCTGTATCTCTCCGACGCGGTTTGTGCTATAAGAGAGCACACCCCGCGCCCACTCACTCTGACGACGTTTAGTATTCGCCCCTCACGGCTGTCAAGTGTAGGCAGCCGTGCGCGTCCCCACCCCCGAGGTGCTGTTGCCCAGCGAGTACCGGTTATTGGTTATTTGCGTCGGCAGGATTCCGCCGGAGCTTACGGTGAAATTCGCCGTGAAGCTTGCATTAGAGCACCTGTCCCTTATTGTCCTCATTTACCCAGCGCACGTCCGCGCGCCGGTAGAGAGACCGTCCGCCTGAACTGTTCGGCACCGCAATCCCTACCGCGGGCCGTGTCGCGGGGCTGGGCGCCGCCGGGGCGGGGAAGCTCGCGGAGCTGAGCTCTACACAGTGCAGCGCAGAGCTACCGCGGTTGTCTGTTACGCGGCCAGCTGCAACGACCCTCTGTTTTATTTTATTTTTTATTCCTCTATTTTCGTTATGTGAATGACATTTCTTAGCCGTACACAATCTCAAGGGTTCGTCATGCAAGCCTGGACCCTAATCATGTCGCCGTGTGTGTGCCCTTCGGTCCCCTTATTTCTCTCTCTCTCTCTCTCTCTCTCTGTCTGTCTGTCTGTCTGTCTGTCTGTCTGTCTGTCTGTCTGTCTGTCTGTCTGCCTGTCTGTCTGTGTATTTGCTTCCCCCCTTCCTCCTAGTTGACCGCATATGTCCACCCTTATTACCTCCTTCTTTTGCTGGCCTCTTGCTCCCCCCTTGCGCCGCCATATGTTTCCGTTCTTCCATTGCCAATTATCCTACTTGTTATTGAGATGCAACCAGGCGGACGCTGGACGGGGCCCCTTACTGTATGCCCCCTCCTCCCCCACCCTGTGTGTGTGTGTGTGTGTGTGTGTGTGTGTGTGTGTGTGTGCGTGCGTCCGTCCGAGTGTTGCCTTCGCTGCTGTCAACACAGAGCCACTTCACTTTTCCTCCTCCCTTGACATTTTCTAAAAGAAGGTATACGACGTTATTAATGACATGTTCCTGAATTAATATGATATGCTTCATCCATTTAAATTCATCAATGAATAAAATGTTTAACAAGCAAGCAACCGGCAGAGGTCATAAACACTGTTTCCCATACTAGCAGCTGATGTAAGGGGCATTGTGTATGTTTGCACGTTTTGGACTCTGAAAAATTGTACACTTTAAAGTGCAAACACTGCACGGTCAGCTTCGAATAACCGTTTTCACCTTTGGGGCCTTTTGGGGTTTGGTGGTTGAACACTTAAAAACGCTCCAATTCCCATCCTGGCACTTGTAAGTGTAAGTGTTCGAATGTTTGAACCACTTCTTTCATAAGAACTCAAGTTTTGAACTTTTGATAACGGCGTTTAAGCGTACGTTTCTTCAAATAGGTCTTAGAGAACGTTTGAAAAAAAAATTACGTCAAAGTCTTCACCGATGGTGGTGTGGCGTGTGTAGCGGGTGTCACCTTCATGGAAGGACGAGAGGGGGGGGGGGAGGGCAGCGGAGGAGGCAGGACTGCCAACCGAACTTTGGCGAATGAGAAACTCAGCCCGTCTGCGTACAGCGAAAGGACCCACTCGGTAGCTGCGGTAAGAGGGAGCGAGCAAACGAGGGAGAGAGAGAGAGAGAGAGAGAGAGAGAGAGAGAGAGAGAGAGAGAGAGAGAGAGAGAGAGAGAGAGAGAGAGAGAGACGACACGCGTTGGCGGTTGGCGTCCTGAGGCCGTCCCCTTCCCTCTGCTAAGAGAATCAGTGATTAACGCTGTGTATGAGCTCTGCTCGTTGCGGGACAGGGTGGGGCGAGGCGGGGCGGGGCAGGGCAGGCCCCTCGGGGCGGAGGGAGGGAGAGGGCGTTCGGCTGGCCAGCGCCCGTGCGCCCGCCCCGCCCTTCCGCGCCTCGCCACACCCCGGACGGACGACTAACGAAATGCAAATATGGAGAGCAATGGATTGAGTTTGCTCCAAGTGACGTGGCGACGAACCCCTTCTACCCCCACGCCCCTCACCCCCTCAGGAATCACTAGTCTTTATTTAGCACGATCGAACCCCTTATCTAGACCGGACAAGCACAAGCTACGCCGAGCTACACTTGTCAATCTAAAATATCACAAAAAAAAAAACAACCCGAGTGTTATGTTTCGCATATTGAAAATGCGGATTTCAATAGCTGATGATATTTTTTTCTATTTTCTTTTAAATGCCGCGCATTTTGTGCTGCCTGGCTCCCCTTCACCTTTTCCCTTGCAATTGATCCTGCGAATAAAAAAACATGGTCTTTTGCAATACGCGAATGTGCAGCCCCCTCTATCCTGCTGCCACCCTTCCCCGCTTGCCGCTGGCCCTCCGGTACAGCCAGCACTTGATCTGGGGATCAGCGAGCGTTTAGCTGCGCTGTGCGGCGCTGTGCGGCGCTGTGCGGCGCGCCGGCCCCTCGTGCCATTGCGTTTTATTCCGCTTTGTTTGTCCGGCCCCCTTTTCTATTCCCACCACAACAAGTGGCCAGCCTGCTTTTGCAAATATGTTTATCCCACTTTGGGCGTGCCCCGCGCGTGCCTTTGTCGGACATACACTGCCTAAGTGTGTCGCGATTACCGCCCTTTTAAACGGGTGTATTTAGATTGTCCGACCTATTTTTCCCCGACCTGGCGATTTTTCCAAAATCCCCAAAAGTGCTGTCCGACCTAGGTTTTGTCCGACCTAATTTTCTCTGACCTATTTTTCTCCGACCTCGTCGATATGCTGAAATTTGGGAAGAATGTTCTTTAAAGACGAACAAGGCTTCAGAGGCCATGAAGGGGTACTTTAAGTGCAGTGAGGGAAAGACCGCGACTTTG
>NW_026267222.1:218138-224282 GCF_000697945.3 Frankliniella occidentalis
CGTTTGGCGTCGTGTCGTCTACCGGGTGCAACACAACAACCGCTGCTCCCCAATCCCTCGCGGTGGAAGTGGAGGAGGTCGAGGTGTAGGCCGTGGCGTGGCTGAGGCTGTGGTGCAGGCCGAGATGTGGGCCGATGGCTGACATTGAGGTGCTAGGCCGAGGCGGAGGCCGTGGCGCCGGCCGAGGTGTAGGCCGAGGCGGAGGCTGTGCTGCAGGCCGCGGTGTGGGCCGAATTGTAGGCTGACAATGAGGTGCTGGGCCGAGGCGGAGGCCGTGGTGCGGGCCGAGGTGTAGGCCAGGCCGAGGCAGAGGCCGCGGAAAGGAGAGCAGTGCAAACAGGCGGCGCGCCCGCCGCAGGCCGCACCTCGGGGCTGCGCCGCTCTGCTCCCCGCTGCGCCGCGCTGCGAGGTAATGGTGCAGCGGAAGACCCTTTTGTCCGTGGAGTTGTGTACGCGGTGCGAGTGAATGCCAAATATGTTCTAACATCATATATCTTAAAAATTATTTAAGAAAAAAAAAACAATAGTCGAGTGATGATATTGTTTAACGACAATGCATCAAGCTAGAAATCTGCGATTCATGAACTACGACCGTCTCTTTTTTTTGACACCCACAGAACCATGGCGTGACCACACCTATATCACCTTATGGTTTGTTAAACGTAAAATCTTGACAGTACATCGGACACAACTTGCTGGTACTGGGGATGACCGGCGGGTGTTGGTCCTTAGGTCCTTGTCGTGCATGCCCGCAGGCGCGCTCGTCTCTTGCAGAGAGGGCTTTATCGCACACAAAGGATTCGGTTGCACTTCTGCAAAGTGGAGACAGGGAACAACGCGGGCGTTTAAAAAAGTCCATGCAGAGAAATGACGTCCGCAAGCTGAAATAAACTTACTAAGTATGAAAATAGTAATAATTGGAAGGAATCAAACATACTCAACGTATTCGCGTAAATGCCGACCCCTGCTAGTGCTAGTGATAACGGGCGTGTTGTTAAAAATGTCGGTCAAGCAGCTGTATTCGACGAAGACAAGGACGAGGGTGTAGACTGGGAAAACAAAGAGCTCGCTTTAAGAGAAGGAAATGTAAGAAAATGTAAAGAATTGAAGGCCAAGCTAGCGAGGAGACGAGCGGTCGGTCTCTCGGGGAGAGATGGAGAGAGAGGGAGAGAGAGAGAGAGAGAGAGAGAGAGAGAGAGAGAAAGAGAGAGAGAGGGGGGGGGGCTCTAACTTGGGTACGCGTGTGTATGGCCACGGAAAACATGTCCATTCCACGTTTACTTGTGCGTAATGAGGGCGGTCTTTCCCTCCCCCGGGTCATGGAAGGGTGCGGGCTAAACGGAGAGCAAAGGGGCACAGCTCGGCCGGCGGAGCTCTCTCTTGTGTATTACATCAAATCTTGGTCACTTAATTTCAAATGAAGTCAATATTGGCTTGTCGAATTGGATGAAGGGGTACCACCCGCGTGCATACGTATGGGATGGTGAGAGGAAGCAGGAGAAGACAGCGCGCAGTGCGTGGCAAACACTACCAAGAAAAGTGAGTGACATTTTAAAAAATTGAAAGGGGGATGACCGTGGCTTCCATTTAGAAAAGTTTGTGAAATAAGAAAAACGGCTTAATCGCCAGAAACGAGTCGGTGATATCATGTGATATCTGGTGCTGATGTCATTCTAGGAATGTAGATCTAGGCAAGCTATATTTAAATTTTGTCGCGCGGTGGCAGCAGGGCTCGAAGGTCTAAAAAAATGTGAGGTGGGCGAGCTGAAAGCAGGACTAATTAAATCGAAGCCCTCGAAGAAAGTTTGCGCCGGCGAGTTTAGGCAGCCGGCGCAACACGGCGCTGATTAGCCCAGTGCAGCCGCGACCGGAGCGCAGCGCCCAGTGCACAACGCAAAACGTCAGGGAAAAGTTGGATAAAAATAAAAATAATTGCTTTTGTTTTGAGAGAAATGCCAGGATGATTAGTCCTCGTGACCAGTTGGACTGCAAAACCAAACTGGGTAGTCGTCATTTTAAAATGCAAAAATAAAAAGTCGTTCAGTTTTAGCTGCGAAAGAAAAATTATATAGTTTGAACTGTATAAAGGTGGTTTACCAATTAAACTGTATACAGTTTAAGTTTTTCACTTTAAACAGTAAGACTCTGTAATTTTGAAGTGTAAGAATGCTTGTAGTTTTGCAGTTTAAACTATCGTCGAACTATACAGTTAGATTTGCAGATGCATGTTGTAACCATCAACATACAACTCAACCGTGCACTTGCTCAGGATGTAAGAGATTGTCCGAAAAGAACGTCATTTTTACTCATATTCAGCATGCTCGGCGCCTGTGAGACTCGGGGTAGGCCAGCCCGCAGCACACGCATGAGTTGCAGGCAAGATGTTGCCTATCCGACAGGCGTTACGAGAGGTCGTTCAGTCTGAACTGTGCCGTTTCGTGACTGCAAATGACGGATGTACTTTCTGGATGGTCTCTATTTGATAACGAAAGGCAGTTCAGTCTCTGAAAAGAACGCCATTTTTACTCATATTCGGCATGCTCGGCGCCTGTGAGACTCGGGGTAGGCCAGCCCGCAGCACACGCATGCGTTGCAGGCAAGATGTTGCCTATCCGACAGGCGTTACGAGAGCTCGCTCAGTCTGTACTGTGCTGTTTCGTAACTGCAACTGACGGATCTACTTGCTGGATGGTCAGTATTTGATAACGAAACGCAGTTCAGCCTCCTTGATGCGAATAAACCTGGGCGGGTCTGACGGGAGTCGACGGACTTGATAGGGGAACGCTCTCGATACAGGCTACTTATTGTTATCCGGAGTGGAAATGCGGTCAGGAGCGTAGCGGGTGAGGTGGAGAGTGGCGGAGCGTAGCAAGGAGGGGTTGTGGCGTGGCGAGCCGAAGTCGGCGCAGTGGGCCGTAGCGGGGCGTAGCGAGGCAAACCGTCTATAGGAGGGGCCGATTGACTGCACTAATATTTACTCCTCATCATCCCTTGTGGCCAAGGCCCTCTCGGCACGCACTATATGCGCTACTGTACCGCTATACTACATTAAAAGAGTGAATGACAACAGTCGTACAAAAGCCTGCTCCCTTTTCCGGGTTTCAAAGATTCTTACGTTTGTCGTCTCTGTGCTTGATGGTGAACACAATGACGCCCTGCCGCGAACCCCTTCAGCGGTCTCTGCCTCCCTCCCACCGCTCTTTCCTTCTCTCCTTCGCTCTCCCACTCTCTCGCTCTCCGTTCGACCCTTGAGTCTATAGTCTGTGTTCTGCTGGGCGCCCTTTAATTAACAGAAAGTGGTTCATTAGTGCTTATTCATTAAAGCTCAGAGTAATTAGCAAAGTCTAATGAATGTCGTAATAATCCCCACCCCTTCACCTCCAATCCTTTTCCTCTTCCTCTTTTTTCCCCTCTCTCTTGCACATATCCACCCATCTCTCTCTTTCTCTCATTCATCCCCGCCCTCTTGCTCGTGCCCCGTCGTCAGGGTCTGCGCGGTGCTGATGCTCAGTTTGCCGAACACGCTGAATGGAACCTTGTCTTTCTCTGCGAGGAAGTAAAGGAGTAAGAGAGTGAGACGGTTACTGGCTATGTCCAGTCCGGACTTGTGCCCGGAGCTCGCCTAGGACGTTAAAATCAGCATTACCACTTATCCTAAAGCGTTTCCTTATGGTCTAAAACCCCACGAAGTTTCAATTCTCAAACACCATTTTTGCAAAGTTGGAGCTTACAACTTCCCCTCTATTCATGCTTTCTTCCCAAAATATACAGTTCAGAACATCCTCACTGTAAGAAAAACCTACAGCTACTTGCTGTACAATATACAGCGTTGTCCTTTGAAATAACAATATCATATTGTTATTCCAGTGATTTCACCCCACAATATACAGTGAAAATTTCACAATCCTCCACTGGTTAATAATTGACTGAGCCAGACTGTTGTTAAATTGTAGGTTTTTCTTACAGTGCATATTACATTTGTTAACAAGTATATATCTTTCTCTTTCGGGTGTCCCAAAACGAGCGATAAATACTGTGGGAGTGAAGACAAAGGTGGGGTAGTAAGAGAGAGAGAGAGACAGAGAAAGAGCGGGAAAGGTGCGTGGTGGTGGTAGCCGTGGTAGGGGTTGGTCACATCAAAGAGTGACCGAGACGTGGACGTGTATAAGTGTCTTGATGCTCCCGCTCTCTGCCCCATCCTCGTCTCCCCCTCACCTTTTTTCTCTCTCCCTCTCGTCCTTCCCCCTTGAAAGTTTTTGGCCTTTCCCCTTTGGACACGGTAGGCAGATCAGGCGCCCTGGCCGCGCAGCCTCTCGGGTCCAGTCCAGCCACAGACACAGGCTCCGACCCGACCGGCGTAATCAGCAGTCGACATTTTTTCCTACGTCTCTGCCTGTACTTGCCAGTCTTTCTCTCTCTTTCTCTCTCTTTCTCTCGTCGCCCCTACGTACCTTCCTTTTTCCCTCACTCTCATCCTTTGGTCCCGTTTCTCTTTTCTTCTCTTTTTTTTTGCTTCACTCATAAATTGGCCTGCTTGACTTTTCCGCATCGCAACTTGACCAACCTGACCAAGCAAAGCAGGGGCAGTCGACTGCTTCCCGCGACTTGACCCCTCGTTGGCTGTGGGCTGGGCGGGGCTGGGCCGCCCACCTCTCAGCATTGAACCCCTTCAAACGTTTTTCGATACCCCGCCGTGGTCGCACTTCCACCTCTCCATCGCAACGTAAATACCAAAACCACCCTGCGTCCCCCAGCTTGAATCAATTACATTCTGTTTACCTGCTTATTTTGTGCGCAGCAGCCCAGGTGGACCATGATGCACTTTACTACTGATGACTCCGGTCTTGTCAGATGCTCGGGGGGTTGCCTTTATATGTTGTCAGAAATTAAACAATTTTAAATGTTACCATATTTTCGGGCGCTGCGCTTAGTTGTCGGATCAAGATTATCGTCCTGCAGGCTGGTGGGCATGTCTGTGCGTCCGGCACAGAGCGACCGCGCCCGGGGCCGCGGCCGACCCTGCGACCCCTAGGGGGCCGCCCAGCCCAGACCCGCCGGCCGGCCGGCCTCAGGTGGAAACTGAATTAAGACCGCCGCTGAGCACACACGGCTAAATAGTTTGTACCGAGGGAGATGTCCCGCGCCCCGGGCCCCGCCGGCCGCCTCCCTCCGGGCCTAGGCCTCGGCCTGGGCCGGACAGGACGAGCATGGTCACATAATGTATTCACCAAAGTGGCTTAGAGAGGGTTCGGACCGGGGAATGGCATGGCCGTGGGCATTTACCTGCTGTCGCTGTGCTGCAGCGGGCGGATGCGGTCCAAATAACCGTTGTCTCAGCGTTCTTTACATGTATAGTATTCTTCACAGCCTTCAAGTAGGGGAGGGGGGTTAGACTTTACGTTAATGCAGTATATTTGGAGGAGGTATTTTTGGTAGTGCTGGAACGCCTTGCGTTTTTATTTGTAAAGAAACAACGTCCTATTTTGTCCCCTTTTTCATTTATTTACAGACTGAGAAAAATTTCTCTTTTGCGCACTAAACTTTCGTCTAATCCTCACGACTTATGTCCAAGCTCAAATTGGAATAGCGCTCTTCCATTGAGTTTTAGTGCTGTGCTCTAAATTTTCCTTACCTGGGATGCTTCGTTAAGCTCCTAGCACTAGACTTATAGTGCAACGAAAAAGCTTCGATCTGGACACTAATCGTGTAGTGCTCAGGCAGGTTCTTTTCCTTAGTGCAAAAATGACATTAGGCTCCACAATGTGTTATTTTTTGTTGTTGCTCCTATCCCTATATGCCGTCTTCCCACTTAAAAAATTCACAGCTGCTGCCCGTTCTTGAACCGTGCGTGTGTGTATGAGAGAGAGAGAGAGAGAGAGAGAGAGAGAGAGAGAGAGAGAGAGACAGACAGAGACAGACAGAGACTCGTATGACGACGTCCCCTTGCTCCGTTTTGCCGTGTCTGATTATTTAGGCAGGACGAGTTTTACGCCCCACCCTTACGGCTAACCGCCGACCACGCCACGCCTCGCCCGCAAAAGGCTTTAGCTGCTGCTGCTCTCAATTATATATGCAGTCCACTCTCCCTCTCTTCCCCCTCACCTATGGTCTTTCCGAGGCCCCTGATCTCTTACCTGTCCCCCC
>NW_026267222.1:224332-225688 GCF_000697945.3 Frankliniella occidentalis
CACTAGACAAAAAATTATGTACTGAACCTCAAAGACAGAATTTATTGAACCCCGTTCTCACACGGTAAAAACGACCTCTTGGTTTTCATTCCAGTGAAAAAACGACGTCCTGGTTTTCATATGACGCTCTCTCTCCCCCCCGTCTCTCTTCTCTCTGCGCCGCGTACACATACGTACATACCAACCTTTTACTGTATTCATAGTTTTCCGGCGGCTCAAGAAACAGGAGCGGGTCGGAGTCTGCGTGCGGCTGGGGTGGGGCGGGGTGCGGGATGTCGTAAGGAGCTGCGGTGGGTTTTACTGCAGGCCAGAGCCTTGGGCGCGCTCTGTTGCCGCCGCTGCATTCGGTCCGCCTTTGCTCATAACCTTTGGAGTCGCTTGGCCCCGGTCACTCGCTGGGGAGTTCTCGCGGCGATGGGCTGGCAGCCTCGCGGCCGAGCTGCGGCGGTGCACGTTATTTTATGGTTTGGCGAATGGCGTTCGCAGTACAGCGTGGCGGCGAGTTTGTCATCAGCAAGTCATGACTTTACCATACAGCCGCCGTCAAACGACACACTTTGGCCGTGTGTAAGTAGCCTCGGGAGGCGGTGCGGTGGCGGCAGGGCTCGGAACAACCGGGGATGTGTCGGAAAAATACACGAATGTGCGGCCGTTTCAGTCGCAAATATAAATATGTCATTCGGTAATAAAGCATTGCATTCCGGTAACGCTGAAGAGAAGGAGAATGTTGTGGTGGGGGTGAAGAAAGCGGAAGCCACTAGAGCTGTAAAATCGGGCACCATTATGTGCGTTTATTTCGTTTATTTAAAGTTGATAAATTGAAATGCACTCGAAATCCCCCATCCCAACCAGAATATTATCGATTTTTGTCGCGTTTAACTTATTTAACTATCTCTTACCCCCTCTTCCCCGCACCATTTCTTTCTTTTCAGTTTTAGCAGAATACTCTCACATGTTCGTTGTTGGTCAGCAGCAGCCTTGTGTCGAGTTCAGATGCTGTCGCGAATGCGGTGCGGTGCGTACTTCCAGTGGCAATAATACACGCGAGTGTGTAGCTCCGCGCGTTGGGCATGCCTGGATGTGTGTGAGGGCGCGTGTTATTCATATTGCGGTTGAGTGGCTGCGTCGTCTCTGACAGGACGTGATATTACACCATTGTTATATTGCGATTAAATTTTCCCGGTCGGGGCGGCGCGTGCCACGGGAGGGGGAAGGGTATGAGAAGAGGGGGCGGGGCGGGGCAGGGCCGCCCACCTCTCAACATTGAACCCCTTCAAACGTTTTTCGATACCCCGCCGTGGTCGCACTTCCACCTCTCCATCGCAACGTAAATACCAAAACCACCCTGCGTCCCCC
>NW_026267222.1:226558-228522 GCF_000697945.3 Frankliniella occidentalis
TTCGTTATTTTAAAGTAACGAATACATTAGTAAAATGACGAACATTTTGTAACTCGGTTGTTGTCCTTAAAGAACGATCCTAGACAGAGTGGTTTTTGAAACAAACACTCTCACATCATGGTCAATTGACACTATTAAATTGTGGTGTTACGAATAGTTTGTTTTATACCGCTACGAACAGTTCGTAACCGAAATTTACGATTAGTACTCGTTAATTTCAAATACGAATTATTCGTGACAGATTATTATCGTGAAATGCGACGAAATTCACTAACAGTTCGTTGTTGCAAGAGTGGTACTGGTACATACATGCTCTTCTCTTAAGGGGACGTTTTGTTCTGCTGTTTTCTCATGTCAGTGGGACCTTGCGTTTACACAGCGCACGCACACAGAGCGTCAGTTCCTTATCCGCTTTAAACAATTTTCACATTTTCAGTAACACTGTTATTGTTTTAGCTCGCATGTCGTCTCTGTCTGAGTTTGTGTCGCCCCCTCCCCCCTCTGCAGCCTCTTCTCGCCCTTCCGCGCCCACGGTAGCCAGACCAGCCCCACTCCAGTTACACCCCCAAGTTCGCCAACTAAACTACATGAATTGAACAAGGCCCGGGTGATTAGACTTCAATAGTTGTGCTCCCTAGGGCGAAGTGCTTGTCTGCCCCTCCCCTCCGCACCCCGCGCCGCCCCGCTCCGTGCATGACTCCTTCATCTACTCCCGTCGTGTCTTCGGACGCTTCCGGAAACGCTTCTGCCGTGAACCGTTTTGGATCGAGAGGCTTCCTCGCACGCAGCTCCGGACCATTATCACCACAACAGTTCCGTTCTGTTGGAATTCACTAAATTTACAGCACGCCTGCACAGTTAAAGTCTTACGAAGCAAAATGCCAAATGCTTCGTACCTACGAAGGATTTTCTCCCTACGAAGCGTCCAAATCCTTCGTATTACAAAGGATTTGGCATTTTTCTTCGTAAGACTTTAACAGTGTGCCTGTCGATGCTAGAAGAATACTTAAAAAATAGTAACTCGTCTTGCCAACGGAAATTTCGCCATTGAATGAGTTCATACATCTCTTGACTGGTAATTAACAAACTCACATCCTCAGTCGGTCCAGGCGTCAGGACCTGGAGTCACTAGACAAAAAATTATGTACTGAACCTCAAAGACGGAATTTATTGAACCCCGTTCTCACACGGTAAAAACGACCTCTTGGTTTTCATTCCAGTCGTAAAAAAACGACGTCCTGGTTTTCATATGACGGTTTGAAAAAGCCAAGACGTCTTACGGAGGAAATACGAGGGGTGCCATCTTGGTTTTTAGGACGCCGTTTTTGCCGTGTGCTGAGTCCTACATTTTTTGGTTTACCACTTTATCAACTAGAGCGAATTCGCACAATACAACTTAAAAATATCTCTCGTCCGTACTATCTATTATTGTATTAACGCGCCCGCCCCTTTCGCCGCCTCATCGAGCTTGATTCGTCTCAAAACTGGGCCATGACGATGACGTTTATCCTCGCCGCCGCCCCGGGCTGCGCCCCGCCGCGTGGTGACTCGCTGCGGCAGCGGCCAAATCGAGGGCCAAATCATTGCGATCGAATAGGAGAAGAAGCGAGGGTCCCCCGCCGCTATTAAACCCTGCCGCCTCTTCTCCCTCGTTTTCTCTCCTTTTTTTACGTCCCTCGATTCCTTATTTTTTCCCCTTCTATTCAAGCAGGCGTCCCGTCGTCGTCTTGAGTGGTGTCAATTTTCTCACCCCATCGTCACCGCCTTTGGGCATCAAGGGTATTTTCTTGCTTTCCTTTTAAATTGTTTCCCTGAGGTGAGCCCGACGGTTATAATTCCCCGTGCTGGATTGATGGCAGACGGTGAGGAGGGGTCCTTTGGCGAGGCGTCGCGTGGCGGCAGCCGCCGGCACGGCCTCATCGGATTTATCGTTATTTGATTCTCATTGAAAGTGCGGTGTGAAT
>NW_026267222.1:230022-231523 GCF_000697945.3 Frankliniella occidentalis
CTCCGATGAGGTGAGACTGGGGTGGTGCGGGGGGCCCGAAGAGGAACTCGTCCAGTTAGGCCCTTCGTCAGAGTGTAAGCCAGGGGGCCCTACCATACCGCTGGTGTAAGTCCTATCATCCCTGTTAATGGGCCGGGCTGCGACTGTCAGACGCCGCCACAACGCACTGCTAGAAAAAGTTCTGGGATTTCATGGAGGAACACTACTCGTGAATATTTTGCCAAAGACCTTTGGGATTTCCCAGAGGACTCCGTACATTTCACGTGTCGAGTTTAGCTTCGAAACACACCGGCGACTAATAACTCTTCCTTTAAAGGCTGCTCTCTGACATGAAATCTAAGAATAACGGAATCCGCTGAGAATTTATAGTTGTGGTCGAGAGTGAATCTTCGGGAAATCCAAAGGCCTTTTTTAACAGTGCGTCCCCTCCCCCTCCCCCCTCCCACGTGACACACCCTCATTACACGCCCTGCCTGAGGATTTAATAACTACATTATTATCATTTTAACTCTTGGCAACAGAATCCTTGGCGGGTGTACTTAAATTGACGAGAAGAATAAAAGACGGAGGAAGGGAAATGGGGAGAGGGAAAGGGAGGGAGGAAGAGAGAGGGGGGAGAGACGGAGGTGATAAGAGGGGAGGGGGTAGACGGAAGATGAAATTAAAGAAGTCCTCAGCGGGGCGACGATATTGTTCTAACCAAACCAAAGAGCAGCGCGTAGCTAATTAGCATCCCTCCCACCACTCCCCCCTTTTCTCCCGCCTCTACTCGGTCACTCGCTCTCCGACTCAGGCTCTTCTACACCCCCCCCCTCCCTTTCTACTACACATACCATGCCACACACACCTCTGCTTGGGGCCGTTAGAAATTGTTCATTACTCATAGTTATCAGTCCATCATCTTGCTCGGTACCTTTGTAGACCGATCTTTTATTTGAAAAGGCTACATTAGCTAAATGTGGTAGCCTTTGGTCTGTCTTGAGTTAAGGATCTTAAATTTTCAGCGTGCTTTAGTGGTCTCTCCCTGGGGCAAAAAGCAACTGGGGATTACTAACGATTTTCTAGCTGACATTTGGATGATTTTGAGTGCGGTGCCCGCTTGGCAAATCTCAGTAGGACAGGATGTTAGTTTTACCATCAAGACTTTCCAGTCTCTCGGTTTTAAAACTGCCAGATTTGTTAAGTCGGCCAGTTTAAACTATAGTACTTACTTCCCCCTTGGTTGAAAGTGACATACTAGCCTACTAGCCGGGCGAAGCCTGTTTTAAATTATGAAATATTTTCATAACTTTGCACATTTCGTTCTCTGGAAAAACACCATTTTGCGGAGAGGACGTGGAAGGGGTTAGGTAGGGCGGGTGAAGGGTTCTCTTCTCACTGCCCTCCGCCACATGCCCCCCTTCCTCTCTCTCCCCCAACTTGCCCAGCTCGCCAGCCCTAGACAGGGGCTTAACCTAATCTCACATAACGTTCCTTAATTTGCTCCTGCCCCCCCCCCCCC
>NW_026267222.1:233388-237873 GCF_000697945.3 Frankliniella occidentalis
TCTACAGCTGTGTCATGGTCTCTGTCTGTCTCTCTCTCTCTCCAAGCTGCGACTGTCCTCCCGCACCCGTAGCGCCTGTCGGTTCGTCGGTAGGCAGGCCCGCCATGCTCGTGTGCGCTCGTGCGGCCTACCTACCAGGCTCTTGTCTTGCACCTACTAGCCGAAATAAACCCTGGTCTCACCTGAAATATATATTTTCGAGACGAAATTAAAATTGCCCTCTTGCTTTCTAGCGTACATTATTAGGTTTCTTTGTTCTGAAGTATAGTTTCAAACTTCCATCGACCAGTTAAAATAAAGTAAAAACAACATGAGCGCATGAAACAAAATCGAACGAGCAGCAGTGAACAATTTAAATTTTGTAGTGAAACTTTGTCTTCAAACAACTACAATTTCAGAGCAGTTTGTAGCCAACTAACGAAGCAAACAACTCCGTCTCTCCTGCCACCAGCTCCTAACCCTTTCCCCCGCCCTTTCCGTCATCTTTTCACAGTCGAACTGCACCCTTCATCAACGTGTCCCCAGATTCCTAATTGGTTGTTTAATTGGCAGAAGTGAGTGGCTTGCCTTTCGTTTGTGTGTGTGTGTGTGTGTGTGTGTGTGTGTGCGCGTGTTGTTTTAGTGTGTGTATGCCTTTGTAAGCGAATTTATCTTGCGTTGCGATGCTCTAGCATGTTACGTGGTCTATCTGTGAGTGAGGACCAAGGACCAATGTTTGGAAGAAAAGGTGTTGTGTACGTACCAGGTGGCTACGCCGCCCACTTTTGTAGCTATACTGTACCACGTAATTACGGGCGGGTTACCTACTCGCTCGGGGTCATCAAGAACCGTGAGAAACGAGGATAGGCAAACTCGCGCGTATCCGGTGCATATGCGGTACAGTATAACTTACAAAGTGCGCTGCGTGAGTCAGCATTACCTGGTATATGTCGAAAATGCTGACCGGTTTTCTTCTGTTAGTGTTGAAGCCTTGAGAGAGAAGGGGGAGGGGGTATGAGGTGGAGAAGGGGCACCTCAAGTGCTGGCTATCCTGACATTCCACCTTGGGAGCAGAATTACACTGCATACTGACTACGGCCGCTAATTATCTAAACGTGCGCGAATATGCGTGCCTCTTGTGTACGGGCGCGCGCGCGCGTGTGTGTGTGTGTGTGTGTGTGTGTGTGTGTGTGCGCGTGTTGTTTTAGTGTGTGTATGCCTTTGTAAGCGAATGTATCTTGCGTTGCGATGCTCTAGCATGTTACGTGGTTGGTCTATCTGTGAGTGAGGACCAAGGACCAATGTTTGGAAGAAAAGGTGTTGTGTACGTACCAGGTGGCTACGCCGCCCACTTTTGTAGTTATACTGTACCACGTAATTACGGGCGGGTTACCTACTCGCTCGGGGTCATCAAGAACCGTGAGAAACGAGGATAGGCAAACCCGCGCGCATCCGGTGCATATGCGGTACAGTATAACTTACAAAGTGCGCTGCGTGAGTCAGCATTACCTGGTATATGTCGAAAATGCTGACCGATTGCTGACCGGTTTTCTTCTGTTAGTGTTGAAGCCTTGAGAGAGAAGGGGGAGGGGGTATGAGGTGGAGAAGGGGCACCTCAAGTGCTGGCTATCCTGACATTCCACCTTGGGAGCAGAATTACACTGCATACTGACTACGGCCGCTAATTATCTAAACGTGCGCGAATATGCGTGCCTCTTGTGTACGGGCGCGCGCGCGCCTGTGTGTGTGTGTGTGTGTGTGTGTGTGTGTGTGCGCGAGAGGGAGAGGGAGTGAAGGGGAGTGGGAGATGAGAGCGAGTGGGGCCGTAGAGGTGGAAGGTGAGGAGGGGGGAGGGGAGGGGGCGAGAACACGTATGTGTGTACTTATACTAATTATAACGTTGAGACTAATTGGGGAGCCCAGGGTTGAGCAGAGTGTGGGGGCTCCTGAGCGCCGGGAGGGGTTGGGGGAGGGGAGTGGGAGTAGAGGGGTGGGTTCGCCTTGATTGTTCCGAACGAGACCACTACGACGCACATCCTAAGAATCGGCGTGTTCGAATTAACACACTCTTTTACCACTTTGAATAAAAAACTGTCTTTTTTCATGTAGTGTAGCCCCCCGCCCACCCCATTTAATAAAACTACCAGAACCTTTAGCGGTATGTCGGTGCTTTACACGGTCCCATGGAGTTCCCGGCTCATTGCGATCGCGTCCGCAAATAAATAGATGAAGAGACGGGAAGCACGTCATCAGAGACCAAACTGTCCGTCCGTCCGTCTGTCTCATGCTCACTACTCGTGCGTTTCGTTTTCATCCCCCTCTGCCCCTTTCCCACGCCCCACGGACAGCGTATCGTATCGACACCATGCATTTAATTTTCTTAATTCACCTGCGGTGTCACACCTGACACCACCGGCCGCCCGTCCTGCGCCACTGGAAAGGGGAGGGTTGTGTGTGTGAGTGCCGCACAGTGTAACCGTGCTCGAAGGACACGGACAGCGACATGCCGTATCGGACTCCATAGCTTAGACCAAAAAAAAGTGTTGAACATAAAAATAAGACAAAGAGTCGATAGCACCATCCATTTATCTTTCATGTTGCTCGAAAAAAATACGGGTGATGTTTTGGTGGTACACTGTAAAAAAATCAACTGATACTACGGGACTGGACACGGACATTCCGTTATAGCATACTTCCGAAAGGAGGTACGGAAGAACCGTTTAAGTTGGACCATGTAACTAAATTTAGGGTACGGACGCGTCCGGAAAATAATTGCCGCTTATGTCCGTTAAAAACGTGATACGGTTGCTCCGCACCCCAGAAATGACGTACGGAACAGCCTGGAACAACCGTTTTGCTACGACCGTACAGCTAAATTTAGGGTACGGACACGTCCGGAAAATAATTGCCGCTGTTGTCCGTTGATTTTCCGTTGTTTTTTCTCACAGTGTAGTCGGCCTGAGAAGCGCCTGCCTATTCTGCCGGGTAGGCCATCACTCGAGAGTATGCCTACCCCCCAGGCGCTACACGCTTTGTGTGCGATATACCCCCCAACGACGCTGCTTCCGTAGTTTGGACCCCCCCCCCCAATCCACCCTCCGATTTTCCATCTTCTCTTCTCTGTCCCGCTCTCTATATGGTTGTCTCTCTCTATCTCTCCCGCCGTCCGCTGCTTGCAAACGCCCTGGGGCCGATGGTGACCGGATGAGGCATCGCTCAGCCTGTTCGGCTCAGCCGTCCGTTGCCAGTCCCTCCGGGGTGTCCAGCACGACCACGCCCGGCCCCTGCAACCTCCTCATCTCTTTGAAGTCGTCCGCCTAATTGGGTATTCTCAGGAGCGAGTTAGCTTTGTGCGACTGTAGCGTAGCGCCGACCGCTGTCCGATGCGACAAGTGTTGCTGGCCGCACCCACGGCTCGCGGACCCGGCCGCCCGGCCCCGGCGCTCCACAAAGGGCGGAAGGGACGGCGCACACCTCCAGGGTACCCCCTCCGCCCACCGCCACCCCCTCTTAAACACAAGGCGGCCCCGTCTGTCGTCCCCTTGAAATAAACTGTCGCCACGTCGATGGCCACAAGGGGGAGGTTAAACGGTTGTTGGAGTGCGGCAGGCCATCAGCCATCAGTCGTGGCACACGTGCAAAAATTAAGGAGACGAGCCGCACATTTCAACGATAGGCTAGACAACTGTTCGCCTGCTACCACTTTTCTACAGCCCCTAACTTTCTACCAGAAGGATGGTTGCAGAAACAGTTGTCTTACCTATCACCCCCCCCCCCGCCCTCCTCACACCCTTGTCTGTCGCCTACCGCAAGGAGGAGCTTTAGAGGGACTGGCCGACCAGCGCGTCCGAGCGAAATGTGCGAGGGAGAGAATGGAGCATCTCTGTGCGACCGTATGCAATAAGGCGATTCCACACAGCGTTTTTTCGTGCCCTCTCCTACCCAGTGGCGGTGTCCTGTGAGCGCGACAAGGACGGAAGTACGAAAAGCGCTGTGCCGAATCGCCCTCTGCTGGTACGGCGGAGACGGAAACCTTACTGATCATTCAAAAAGTGACCACCATTTGCCGTTATGCGAACCTGCCTGCCCAGTTCCGCATGTTAAAGGACTCGTAGCGCCTGATAGGTAGGCAGCACCTTGCCTCCAGTGCATACGTGTACTGCGGGCCAGCCTACCCCGAGTCTCGCAGGCGCCGAGCTCTCGAAATTAGCCTCAGAGAATAAGCATCAGAGAAAAAGACGCACTGCATTTTATCTTTAACAGCAGGCGAGCCTACGGGGTTTTTGAACAGGCTGTTCCTGACAACTCCATCACACTTTGGTTGGTACGTTCTTATTTGTGCGTTCTGTGGGAAGTGGTGGGAGTACGCGGAGGGAACTAGTTTCGCGCACCAACACGCTCACGCTGGCTGTGATCAATCAATCTGGTTCGAGATGAACACCGCAACCAAATCACTATCTAATGACCACTCCGTCTTCTCGCTTCCCCCCTCATCCCCCCTCCCCC
>NW_026267222.1:237938-239117 GCF_000697945.3 Frankliniella occidentalis
CTCTCTCTCTCTCTCTCTCTCTCTCTCTCTCTCTCTCTCTCTCCCCCTCATATCCCACCCCAACTGTAGTTCTTCCGCCCTCCCTCTGGCCCTCGTCTTTCACCCTTGCGCTGCCGCCGAACAAAAAGACAGATCGGAAATTAACTTTTGGACTTTGATAAAATGACGCTTTATTAGTTTGGCTGTTGTGTGCCTGTGCCTGCCGTGGGGGTTGGAAGTGAGGAGGGCGGCGGGCGGGAGCTTGTAAGACAGCCCCCAACCCCCCAAACCCCCGGTTATCGTATCAAATCGACTTCCTAATACTACTGTTCCGGTGGCAACTCGCCGAGCAGGGACCGAGTGGGGCCAGTGGCGGTGGTCGTGGTGGTGGTTTAAGAGTTAAGGAAGGAGGGGGTCAGCGGCGCAAGTTGTCGATGGCGCAGGGTGAGAGCTCAGCAGGATTCTTTTTATGTCTATGTCGTTGAAGCAGCAGTTACTTTATAGCAGCTGATAGCCAAAAGTAAAGCGATTATTAAGGAACTTTCCAGGCGTTTCGGGTTTTTGTCCCGTATTTAAGAGTATGGACAAGCGCCCAAGACGTCATGACAATAATTTTTCAAACTAGGCCAATGTGGCTCCAAAACTGAAAACCTTTGAGTGAGGTGTCGTGCTCAAAATGAATGAGACAATTTTGCCTCGCTCAATCAGGCTCACCCTATTTGAGTATTTGAGTCACAGAATTCTCACTCTAGAGGAGTAAGATTCCCCTGACCAACGCCCAATTGCAGTGAGGAACCTCACTCTCAATGGGTGAGGACCGCAAATTATGACTCAAATTGAGTGAGCGTCAGATATTTTGCTCTTAGGAGAGTAAGGTTTTTTGTGTCACTCTCCTGAGAGTACGATATCTGACTCTGGCATTTTCAGTGCAGACTTTCGCCTTTAGCTACACCGCCTTTGATTACATGTCTCCGTTTTGTTTAGCGCGCAGTGTGCAAACACGAACTTGGAACACGCAAACTATTACAGTACTGCAAAATGAAAGGCAAGAGTTAAACGCTTAATTATAAACGTTTAGATAATAGTGCAAGGCGGGACAAGGCGCAGGGCAGAAGCAAGATGGGGCGAATAAAGCGGGTGACAATGTTCTCTCTCTCTCTCTCTCTCTCTCTCTCTCTCTCTCTCTCTCTCTCTCTCTCT
>NW_026267222.1:239612-242664 GCF_000697945.3 Frankliniella occidentalis
CCCCGGCCGGCACCCACCCCCACCCCTCTCGCCCAACGGCATGCCGTCGCTTGAGCCCGGGTCTTGATACAAAGACCCTTGACATAAAAGCGGGGGTAATTGGTGTCTGTAATGAATAAATGAGCAGTGGAGGGGAGAGAGAGAGAGAAAGGTGAGGAGGAGCGCCGAGGAACGGGGCGAGCAGGAGGAGGACGGCGACGACGACGTGGAGTCGGGGCAGGAATGTTGTGGAGGTGGACGAGGAGGAAAGGAGAATTAGTAGAGGAGGGGAGAGGGGGAGAGTGAGGGGGCGGGGGGCGGAAGTCGTTGATAAGTTCTGCAGCGGCAGCGCGCGTCGGCCACCGCGCTGCGGGGTATCGCCGGGGGCGGCGCGGCGGGAGCAATACTCCGAGCGATGAGGCACAAGGCGGATACCGCAAAGTAACCGTGGATTGTTGTGTCGTTATCCGTGGCGGGAGCGGGGCCGCATTGAACAGTGGAT
Organism: Frankliniella occidentalis; assembly: GCF_000697945.3. Classification (NCBI taxonomy): domain Eukaryota; kingdom Metazoa; phylum Arthropoda; class Insecta; order Thysanoptera; family Thripidae; genus Frankliniella; species Frankliniella occidentalis. Next base: position 240,094 of record NW_026267222.1, read on the forward strand.
GTGCGCTGCGCTTCCCCCCCCCCCCTGGCTGCGCAGCGCTCGCAGCGCTCCGCTCCCCCCACCCGTTAGCGCGCTACCCCCAGCATTCCGGACACTCTATACCGCTACTTGCCGCCAATACTGCGCGCTGCACGGCACGGCGAAAAGCAATTATGCCAAGAATTAGCTTTATAAGTGCGTCAGTGGCAAGCGGCGGCGGCGGCGCGGGGGAGGATCGCAGTCGGAGGGAGGGGTGTGCGGCGGAGCGCGGAGGGCTCCGGGGGGAGAGGGGAGGGGGGGGGGGATGCCGCGACATGTCTAGATGCATGAATTCGTAATTAAAATCACAGATTTCGGGAGGCGAAAAGTGAAATGTGATGAGCCTGTGCACGGGTTCAGCTCTTGGGGCTGTCACGTCACATCCCCGCGGGGCTGCAGCTTGGGTGGCAGAGGGCGGCTGCGGCGAAGGGGGAGTCCCCGAGAAGTGCGCCGCAGAGACACTTGGCTTTTCATTAAATGCCATGTGACGTTATTTACAAATTCTGGTTGTGGAATTTCACTGGAAAAACAAAGGTTCAAAGTTCTACTGAGACTTCTTGTCTTTACAGAGGCTAACTTGAACTTAAATCCCTTTATCACCCTTGGAAAGGCACGACTTAGCACATTTGTTTTTCCAGTGTATATGCAGTAATACCTTTGTGTAGGTTTTGTCTGATATCATTGTCTTCTCACTGTAAATGGGAACTTAACTAGTTGCGGACAATTACGGACTTTAACATTAAATCGATTTCTTTTACACACCATGGGGACAGGTAGGACTACATCAGGCAATTTTTTGTTGATGCAACCGACGGAAAAAGGACACTTTTTTTTAAAAAAAAGGCTGTTTTGTGTTTTGTAAACGTGAAATGGGGTGAAGTGTCCCTTACCTCTTAGCAGATCACCGCCACCAACAAGTGCTGTGTTTTTATAACCCGTGATAAAACCAGCTTCTGCGTGCGAATACTGCTTCGTCTCGTTTAGAACGGTTTCACTTAGGAACCGACCCCCGGGACGCGAAGTAGTCGAAGCCGTACTGCCCCAGGTGGCGCTATGACTTCTGTCATAAAGTGACCCAAGATATTCGGGGCGAGGAAGGAGAAGGGGGCGGGGAGGGAGTAGGTTTAAACTGGCCGACCTAGCTGAACTGACCTCTGCGTTTGAGAGAGGGAGAGAGAGAGAGAGAGAGAGAGAGAGAGAGAGAGAGAGACGGTGGGCGCAAATCGCGTCGACCGTAATGGACGTTTGATCCCCACTACGCCCCACGCTGCTGCACCTCGTCCGCTCGATTGCGTCGTGGCTGCGAAGTGCGCACCGAATTTGCTTTGTAGATTATTACCACAGCAGCTTGGGCGTGGCGTGGAGGGGCGGGGCGAGGCGGTGCGTGGTGGCGGCGGTAGGGGTTTGGCCAACAGCTGAGCAGAGAAGCTTGTCTGTGCAGCCCGGGTCCCTTGATGATGGCGACGAGGAGGGGCGGGCTCGTGGGGCCTGGCTCGGATGGGTCCGGGGTACGGACGGTGGTGAGCGGCCTTGGAAGTATGGGTATGGTGTGGGTAAGGTCGGCCTCGTGGACCCGCTGGTGGCCCCGCTGGTGGCCCCGCTGGTGGCCCCGCTGGTGGCCTGGGTGGCCACGAGCAAGAGCGACGGGTTTATCCCTCAAGCCGGGTGGGTCCTGGTGCGGACCAGCACGCCAGTGCGCGCCAGCCAGCGCCAGCCAGCAGCGTGCGAGTGGCACTGTGTAGTGAAGTGTAAAGGACGAGGCAATGGCACAAATGTGGTCCGGGGCCGAAGCAGCGGCAGTAGTAGCGGGCCGAGGAGGGGAGCTTCACAGCCAGGCCCCGATCGTCAATTTCAGCCCGTTTGCTCTGCGAGCGCCCTCGCGCCGGGGAGGTAGGCTGCCCATCAGACCAGACGGCACGTCGGACGCTGGCGTTTGCCGTCCTCCGCAGCCCCCCACGCAGTCTAGTTAGTAAGTTCAGTGGTCCTCTAGTACATGGAAGTGCATCGAGCGGTTTGTGAAAGTAGAAAACAGACCAAAACACTTCCTCTGTAGGCTTTTCTTGTATTGTTCCTGAAATATAAGACAAAGAAAATATCGGGAAAATCAAATTTAACCTCTGAACACTACGAAAAATGATAAGTCCGTGAAAATAACTTTATGTTTTGATAGGGTTCAGGGGACATAAAATATGGTTGTGACAGCAATCGCTACGTTTTCCTTACAATATCTTTGGGGTTGGTTTTCTTGCAAGAGATGGAGGGCCAGGCGCTATGCTATGCCTCCTTCGGCCGCAGGGAATAGTCCAAAACCCGCAAAACCTGTATGTTTCCTCGACCCTATATTATGGGAATCTCTCTGAACGGAACCCCTTTGTTGCGTACTACACAAATTTTCGTTTTCTGTTTGGGTGAAAATTGAACGCACGACGCAGCGATCGCGCCACCGATTGCGACAACAACAGTACGACAAAGGCTAACCTTTTTCCGCCGTTGATAGGGGAAGGGGTGAGAGGACGAAGAGCAGAGAGAGAGAGAGAGAGAGTAGAGGGGGGG